>NC_142102.1:13713314-13735814 GCF_054644295.1 Miniopterus natalensis | reverse complement strand
TCCAGATGTCCTGTCTGCCCTCATGTTTCTGGATCTTCATTTGTCTGATGGAAAACCACCCTCTTCTTTTTGGGAGATGCTGGCTGGGGAAAGCTGTGGTTTCCAGAAACAGGTAAGCAAAGGGCTTTATGGGCACCAGCTGGGTGGGAGTCTGTAAACCAGGTGAGACTCCTCACATAGCCTGTGGATAGTGTTGCCCGAGACACAAGGCTTTGCTGCCTTACCTCTGAGGGAAGACACATTCTGGAGCCTGCAGTAGTGTCTCCAAGAAGCTGCCCGCCTGTGTGCCTGCCTGGCTAACGCCAGTGCCCTGACCCTCCTCCCGGTATGTGCTCTGGGGGTGCTGCTGGGTGGGTCTGCGAATCCTGCACACAAGGAACATCCACAGCCCAATGTGGGGGGATGGGGCCTGGCTCACATGCACCACAACCAAGGCAGAGCCTGGAATTCTCTTAAAATATAGAACTGTCCAAAGAAAATATTGGAAGGCAGAGTTTAAGAAACACCCTCAAAGCATGTCCAATGACCAAAAAAAAGAAGACCTAAGAAACAAGGTAACCATTTTGGAAGATTGGTCCAGCATTTCCAACATCCACATAACATCTGTGCTCAAGAGACACACCTGAGAACATGGAGGGAAGAAATTATCAAAGAGACTATGGAGTAAGATGACCAAAAACTGCCCAGCGCTTAAAGGAGACCTTGATGTCTTACTTTAACTCAAAGGCTTAGCACCAAGGTGAATTAAAAGGTCTCTTACCTAGGACTTAAAACTCAAAACAAAACCCTCCTTTTCAGCTTCAGCCATTCACGGTGGATGGGATATAAAACAAAAAAAGGAACCACTGAACTGACAAAAACAATCCAACTCATAGGTATAGGTCTCACAAGTGTGGTTACCTGAAGAAGGGGGTGGGAGAGGGAGAATTGGGTAAAGGGCTCAAAATATAGGATAACACCCCAGGCGGTGTGGCTCAGGGGTCGAGTGTCAACCCATGAACCAGGAGGTCTGCAGTTCGATGCCCGGTCAGGACACATGCCTGGGTTTTGGACTCGATCCCCAGGAGGGGGTGTGCAGGAGGCAGCCCATCAATAACTTTCTCTCATCACTGATTTTTCTCTCTCGCCCTCCTTCCCTCCCTCCCTCTCTGTGAAATCAATAAAAACACATTAAAATATATATGTACAGTCAAAGGTGGCTAAGCATACAACTGAATATACAGATACCAAGTTATGATGAAAAGTACCTGGCAATTACGTGATGTTAGGAACCAAAGTTACCTCCGAAACTTTAATCTCTTAAAAAGCTCCAATAAATGAATTGCAGGTAACCTGCAGAGAAGGAAACGTCCAAGCGACTTGTGACTTATCAAGGACACTGGCTGCCGCAGTGATACGGAGCTTTCAGGTTTCTAGTGGGAAAAGTATTTTAAACTCTGAATTCTGTCCCTGTCAAATCGTTAGTCCAATGTGAGGGCAGATTAAAGACAACCTGAGAACAACTTACGCCCTTTCCTATAAAATTAACTGAAGACGGTCTCCGACATAAGACATGTGTCGGGACAGAGAGGGCGAGACCTGTGACTTGGGACTCCCTGGAGCTGACCCAGGGAAGCTACTGCAGGGGCTGTCGGGAGGATTTCCACACCCCTGGCTCGGGGACACATCCCTGGGATGGGGACAGGGAGGAGGGCTGCAAGCAGCAAGTCTTCACTGGGGACACTTCAAACACTAGAAAGACTTAAGGATATGAAGAAAAGCAGGTGATGGAAGAAGAAAAGGAAGACAATTAGAAAACATGTCTGTAACCACAGAGGACTCAGAAAAGTGGGGCATGGGCTGCAGTCATAGCCCAGGCACCTCCCTGAAGAGGTGGGAGGTCTCACGATGCTACTGTACTGGAGGACAAATTATAGATACACCTATCGAGGTGCACATTCTTTAAAGGGATTGATGACAACAATGACCCCTAGGAAATAAACCAAGATAATGATATTTCTACTGTGGGGTGAGAGTGGGGAGAGACGGGTCTCAGAATCTCCACCCTCTGCTGCAGGGCAGGAGCTGGCAGGTCCTCAGGGGCACTGCAGAGGGGAGTGCAGGGCTGGCAGCGGCTTCCTTTCATTTTCTGCTCTTTCCTCACTGTCCCATTTTGTTTCATGTGCATATTTTATTTTGACAAAGAGAGGACATGAGAACGATAACCTCGGTGGATTAAAGGTGACGGAGGACTGAGTGGAAGCTATCCTGCCACTCTCCCGGGACCAAACTGGAATGACAGCTAAACTACAGAAAAACCATCCTGAAAAACCAACTGCAACTGAATACGAGCTGGACGGCACCCCCATGACCAAGGAAGAAAAGAGAAGATCGCAGAGACGTGTAGGAAGTGCGGAAGCACGAGAGGGCTGGCTGGGCTCCCACAGGCAGCAACTGAAGGTCCAGAGGGAGATCTCAGCTGTGGGGGGTTCCCACTGAGGACTCTGGGGCCTCAACCCCTGGTGGGGCTCCCCAGCCAAGAGCACCAGACCTGAGACGGATGCCCACATAACATCTGGCCCTGAAAAGCAGCCGCATTTCTGGCAGGGAGAGATGGCTGGAAATACAGGCCCCCTCTTCAAGAGCCAACCCACAAAGTTTGGTGTGCAGCCACTCACCTTGAGCTCCAGCAGAGGGAGGGCAGAGTGGACCGTAGCTGTGTGGGAAGAATCTAGGCCGAAGGCACCCCTCTGGATTCCGGTGCAGAGCCATTCCCCCAGACTACAGAGGCAGACACTGACCTGTCCAGCAGGTTTTGCCTGAGGAGGAAGGAATTGCCCCCACCCTGCTAGAAAACCTCTCGTCCTACCCCCCTGGGGTTTCTAAAGCAGGAGGCTCATTAAGAGAATCAGGTTTATCAGCCTGCAGGCAGAGGCAGACCTCAGAGTGCTTTGAGTCTCTGCCTGATCTGCTTCTCAACCTGGGCCTTGCAAAAGCAGACTTAGGTGTGCATCTCGGTCCTGCCAAAACACACTCAGCCCTGAGAGAGGGGACCTCAAGCTGTAGGTTGCTGATAGCTCCAAACAGGATGCTCAAAGCCACTCACAAACAGCATCTGGCATTGGCCTGCATTAGAGACCCTCCAAAAGGACAGCTTGACCCAGCAGGCCAACCTAATGAATAGAAACTTGCCCAAATAGGCAGCTATTAGGGCAAGCTTCAGCTTCTAACAGACCCCATGCAAAACAGGTCCACTGTCCTAAGGGTTTTACCTGTTCCTTTTTGTTTTATACAAACAAAATTTATTTGAAATGCAGATGTCCAAGGCCTATCTCCAGAAATTCTTCAGCTGAATTTGGAGTAATATCCAAGAATATGCATTTTAAACATGTTTAGATATTTATATCTGGATTACTGCCTGAATTTTACAACTGGCTTCTGTTTTTGTATTTGCTGAGACACAATGACAAGTAAATGGGCTTGAATTTGGAATGTCAAGATGGACCAGATATATTATATTTGAAGTTAATGTAATACTCAACATAAGATTAGTGGTGTACGCCTCTCTCGTTGCTTTCTGTTTGTATAGGGTTAGATATACTTTGTATTTCTCAAGGTACTGCTTCCCATTTTAAGTCTCTTTTTGCACATTAACTCCCTCATATGTGCTGATGTCTATTATGTATTTATTTAACAAACCAATTAAAATCAGTATATTTACTTATTTACTTTATAATCAAACCTCCATTACGCCTCTGACTCAGACACTCCAAAATCCTGAGGCTGTGCGTTCCTATTGCCTCCTTCATAAAGTAGTAAACTCCTACCCTATTACTTAATGAAAAAAGAACTTTCCTACATTGAAAAGGGTTATTGGAAACAAGGGGAGAGATGTACAAAATTATATAGCCACAAAGATGACGCAAGAAATTGAGCCAAGAAAGACTTTTACAAATGGATTTGTGCCCCTTTTTTGTGGCTCTTACATTATGATTATTTTCATAAGTGCTAATGAAAAATCTTCAGGGAGATGATGGCATCTAACAAAGTCATGACTTCAGGGATGCTTGACCTCCTTCCAGTCAAAAGAAGAAAAAGTTGCCTAACATAAAAAATTACAGGTACTAGTTAACTCCTATGCCCAAGTCCAAATTCAGATGTTGAAAACCCATAGCCCTAAATAAAAATTTATTCACTCTCTCTAGTTTTTCAGCATTGTGCCTAGAAGAGGAAGGTAAGAGAAATGGAAACAGGCATCTAGGATGAAAAAATAATGCAAATTGAAGGGAGATATAAAAATTATCAAACGAAGGCTGAGAAATTCAGGAATATAGTCTTAGATATTTATTGTAATCTCCAAAAATTAAAAGAAGATAAATCCAAAGAACAAAAACCACTTTCTATACAGAATTCACATACAAATACCTAATACAGAGCATACAATTTTTACACAATTAACTTCAAGAGAAGTAAAATTTCAAATGTGAATGCACTTTATAGCTTTAAGCCCAGGCAAGAGCTCCTGTGGACACGTGAAGAGTCACGAGATTTGCCGCGCAGTTTTCAGCTGAACATCAGATCGCCACAGGAAAGCAGGGAGCAGCTGCTAGTATTTGCTCAAGAAGAGCTCCACGGTGTCCCCAAGGCGCCCAGGGTGCCCGTCCCGGGGGCTCCAGCGCGCCCTCCCTCCCGGCGGCGGCGACCCGCACAGGACCTCTGGCGGGCGGGGCTCACCGCCCGAGTTACCTGAGGGCGAACTGCGGCTCCCGGGGCGCCCGGGGCCGCCTCCACTCGCGTTCTCGGCGACTTCCTTTTCCCTCAGTCCCGGGTAAATCTCGGCCTCTATGTAACCCGGGGAGGCTCTCAACGGACGGGGCGGGGCCAGTGGCGGCTCAGCCAATCAAGGCCGCTCGCCCGTCTCCACGGCGACCGCGGGGCTCGCTCCCTTCCCAGCTGCTGAGCGTCTCTGCTGAAGGTCGCTTGCGGTTTCTGAACATTGTATAAAAGAATCTAATAAACAAAATAGACTGAAGAAGAAAAAAGATCCAGAGAAACAGAAGCAGGGAACAGTCTGATGAATCTCAGTGGGGAGGCGGGGGTGGGGGAGTGGGTGGGGGGAGATTAATAGAAGACCTTATATGCATAACCTATAGACGCAAGGCAACTGTGTGGTGAAGGACTGGGGGGCGCGGATGCCGGGTGCAGGGGATCCATGGGGAGAAAAGGGGAGGATATATAATACTTTCAACAATAAAAGTAATTTTTTTTAAAAAATGAAGACAGCTCAAATAAAGTCAGACCAGCTACCAAAAGCAAAGGAAGGTCCAGGATCCAGGAGACACTCACACAACTTCACCACATGGGCAGGGAACCAGCAGGCTCAATGGCCCTTTCCTGGATCCTAGCACGGGGTCCGAGTCAAAGGGGTGGTCTTGGGGGAGCATCTTTGGAAGCCTAATGACTGCACCAAGTAATGTTAATCTCAGAAATCATTCAAACCTGTGAAGATATTTTGTGAGTTTATTTTAAATGGCATGCAATGAAATCCATTGGTGATAGATTAGGGAGGCAGGAGAAAGCAAAGCAGGGAAACCTCTGTGATTGGATAAAAGGTACAATGATAGACACATACTTCTTTTACGTAGGTGGTTACAGGATAGTTAACAGTCAACAGTTAACAAGATATCAATAACAATGAGAAAATTCCTGGTCTCTGCCCTATTGCATTGAGGACCTGGAAATTACTTTGTTTTGCAAAGACATGTGTTAGGTGTGCCATCCCAGATGCAAAAGATAACAGGTTAATGTGAAAATTAACCTTTGTCAGTGAAAAATACTGCCTCAGGAAAAGGCTACGAACCATAAGACTCTGATTGCTCAAACCGTATGTCCTCTGGCCACCAGGCCAGTGTCAAGAAACAGCCTGGGAAACGAACAAACCTGAGTTGAGCAATGGGAATGAAAGAGACAAAGTTATGGGATCAGGAGGACTGCTCTCTGACGAGGAGCAGCCCCAAATGGCTTCAATGCCTTTAGTATATAGTAAGTGACAATTGGTAATGAGGTGAGGGTGATACAAAGTATCGCCTTCAAGGCTGCATAAACACTCTTTCAGAGTAAACTCCCTGCCTCCCGTGTGAGCCCAGACCGTGGTAATTTCTTTATCTCCGCTCCTCATGGGAACTTGTGGGGAGGGTTGAGTCCTTGACTTCAAACCCTCAGGTGACATGGGCCATGTCCGGACACGTCACCAGCTCCCAACAGTCCCGGGAAAGGGCTGTTTTACTTTCCCTTCTTGTCCAGGACCGGGAGGGTGAGGCAGTGATTCTAGCTAAAAACAGAATGACTAACCGCAAGAGTAAAACTAAAATAACTATGAACACCTGGCAGTGATGAACTGGCACCAAAGGTACGAGGCATGTCTTCCCTCCAGTCTCCGCAAGCAGACACTCTCAGGTGACTGACGGTCTCCCTCGTGATGTGCAAGGGCCTCATAGGGACTCTAGAATACAATTGTAACTAGGCTTTGACCCGTCTGGGGAGTGCATATAAGGTTTGGTCGCCCAGCATTTTGGTCCTCAGGGTTGTTTTAGACAGCCTGTGAGAGAAACCGAGGCACGTAAACTGAGCGAGGGTGACCATCAGGCTTCGCAGCCTCTGAGCACCTCCTCCACAAGCAGCACACTCTGACCCACCACGTTGATCCCCAAGGATTCGGCTCGCAGCCGTGACCCTCGAACCCACACTCTCCTATCACCCATGTGTTGTTACGATTTAATAGGCCTCACCTGCCCAACTGGTCTGTTTAACCTACACTTTCGCTGGTCTCTATGCTCCAGGAACACTGTTGCATTTGTCCCTCAGTTAAAAACTGGACAGGAACCGTTAGACAGGAATCACTTTCTAGGACAGGAAATGGACCCTCCTCTTCTTACCTGTGCCCTAGTGACATTGTAGGGAACATCGCTGGGCTAGCTCTTTATTTTTAATATATTTTTATTGATTTCAAAGAGAGGAAGGGAGAGGAAGAGAGAGCTAGAAACGTCAATGATGAGTCAGTGATCGGCTGCCTCCTGCACACCCCCTGCTGGGGATCAAGCCTGGAACCGGGACATGTGCCCTGACTGGGAATCTAACCTCGATCTCCTGGATCCTAGGTCGATGCTCAACCACAGAGCCACGCTGGCAGGGCTGGGCTAGCTCTTTAAATTGGCAGCTAATAACCTGTATCTGGAGGTGGTGAATGCCCAACTCTTTGCAGGAAAACAATAAAGCCAGTCTTCCTCAACACTGTGGCTTGAAGGACAAGGTTAACTGTGGTCTCTTTCCTCCCTGCATCTTTTCATAGCTATGGAGTTCCCTCTCTCTCCTTCCCTCCCTCTCTCTCTCCCCCTCCCCCTCCCCCTCTCCCTCTCCCTCTCCCTCTCTCCCTCTCTCTCTGCAGACTGCCACACTGTGCAGGCATGGGTGGAGTATTTAAGAGCCATTAGGCACTCGCCACTCCCACAACAGGATGAGTTGGTCATGGACCACGGAAGTTTGCAGTAGGGACCTCGGTGACTGCAAGACAACATCCATACACCCAGGAACACTGTGAAATCACACAAGGCCCTTCCCCACAGATTTTCCCTGTTAGGTCACTAGTTCCAATGGAGACAGAGTTTTTTGGGTTGTTGTTTTTTAATATGTATCTTTCTTGATTTCAAAGAGAGGAAGGGAGAGGGAGAGATAGAAACATCAAGGATGACAGACAGTCACTGATCGGCTGCCTCCTGCACACCCCTGACTGGGGATCGAGCCTGCAACTCCGGCATGTGCCTTGAACCAGGAATCAAACTGTGATCTCCTGGATCCTAGGTCGACGCTCAACCTCTGAGCCACACCCAGCCAGGCTGGGGAGAGAGATCTTTGCCCTTTGGCTGGAAGGATGTTCTTTTCTTCACTTTCTCTTCCTTCCTTTGTGTCTGTAGTTAAACTCAGATGAACTTCTTTGAGCTTCTTGAAATCCTCAATGCAGCGCTAAGGGTTAAGGGTTGAGAGACCCTAGGCTACAGGTAAGGGTCAAGAAAATTAAGAACAGGGGAAAGAATAGATGGCTGTTCTTTAACGTTCACGTTTCTGTTGGAGTTGCTTTGTGAGGGTCTCAACAGGACATGATGCTGGATAAATGAGAGCCCAAAATATTCTGACTTGGAAAATGAGGGACACTTGGCGGTTTCTAACCTTCCTAGACAAGGCCCACAGGGCTCACCCCCGGGGCCGGAGGTGCTGTCTCTGCCTGGCTGCCCAGCTCACATGCAGGGAGTATGCCCACCCTCCCTGCGACTGGGCATCTGGGGCTGCTGGGAGGTCTGCCCTCAGGGCACGAGGAAAGCTTCACATCCCCTGTCCCCCTGGGCGAAAGGGACCCTGCCCTGCTGTGGTTCTCAGGCCACAGGACTACTGCCCGGACAGTCCAGAGACTAGCAGGGACGCCTCTGACTCTCGGCTGGGAATTTACGTCCTCCGCAGATGGGAGCCAGTCCACAGTGTCTGCAGATACCCCATTGGGGTGACATGCCCCTGGGGGTGAAATGTGACGAGTCCCTCAAGCTTTGGTTTTATCTGTGTGTGTTTTTTTATCTTTATTGTTGAAAGTATTAGAAATGTCCCTTTTTCCCATTTACCCCTCGCGCCCGCTCCCTTCCCCTCTCCAGCCTTCCCCTCACTATGGTCGGTCCCTCACGGGCATGGACACTATGGTCGGTCCCTCACGGGCATAAACACCTGCAAGTTCATTGGTGACTCTTCCCTCCTCCCTCTTCCCTCTGAAACCCGTCGGTCTGACGCTTTATTTCTGAAGCCTTTTTGGACCTGCCTTAGTTAAACATAACTATTACTCACGATGCCACTTCGAGATTTAAAGTTCTCCCAGAGACTCTCCTACTATATTATTTCACCTGTTCTTTGACTATTTGAGCCCCACGCACTGTTCCGTCCACGACTTGTCTGGGAGGATGTGCTGACAGTCCCCCGGGTGCAGCGCGGCCTTCACCACACACGACCTGGGTACTGTTCATCCTGAAAGGGGGCTGACAAGGGAGGGCGCCCACGGGCCCAAGAGAAAGTCCGCGTCCTGAGCACAGTCTGGCGGCAGGAAGGCCCGGGCCGCCCTCAGGACCTGCGGGCGCTCGGCTCTCCCAGCTCCTGCGGCGCCCGCGCCTCACCCACGCGGGGGAAACTAGCGGGAGAAACCGCCCACCGCCGAAGGCTTCTTGACAGGCACTCGCAGGACCCAGAGCAGCCAATCACCGCGCGGTGGGGCGGGTCCTTCCACAGGATGCGAAGACCCGCCCGCCAGACGCCAGACCGGAGCCAAAGATTCTGACCGCAACTGACTGACAGGCTCCATGCTATGCCCCGCCCTTTCAGCTTCTTCTGACCACCCATTGGCCCGCAGGGCCCTGTGATCGCAGCACTGATTGGTGGCTTTGCCTGACGCCTCTATAAGGCGGGAACCTAGCCCCGGGCGCCCTCGCTCCTCCTGAGGGCAGGTAGCACGAGGGGCTCAGAGAGGGCGCTCGGCCAGAGTGGGCAGCGCAGCAGGAGAGCCGGGACACTGACAGGAAAATGGGGGCCTTGCTGTACGAAACCCTTAGCCCGAGGCCTTCGAATTCCAGCCCAAGACCCTAGATGCATCTCCTCCTGAGATGCTCCAAGTCCTCTCAGCATTGAAGGACCCCAAGTCTCCTCACCCAGATAAACACTAAACCCCCCAATGCTCACATCCCCAGACACCCTGAAAACCCCATTCCCCTCAGCCGGGGCACTCTAAATACAGCCCAGAAAGACCAAATCTCCCACAACTCAAACCCTAAATACCCCCATCCTGGGAACTCAATGTCAGGAAGCCTGAAACCCCTTAATGAGAGACCCCAAATCTCCTCACCCTCAGAGGTCCCAAATCCTGTCACCCCGAACATTCTAAATGTCCTTGACCAGAAAAACCCCAGGTCTTGTCCAAGTCTCCTCAGGCTGAGAAGTCCCTGCCCCTTGGAGACTGCGCCTCGTTATGCGCAGATTTTTCTAGAATGTCCAGGTGGAATTCCCTCCATTGTCGCCGGCACAGCCCCTCCTAGCTGTCAGCGCGCCTCCAGCCTCGACCCTCAGGACCTCCAGACCCCAACTTTCCCCTCAGGGCCCCTCAGGACCCCACGGTCACCCCCCAGGCCCCTCACCCACCCCTGACCCGCCTCCCCAGGGCCCCCCAGGGCCCCTCAGACGCCCCGGCTGAGCCCCCCAGGGCCCCTCAGAGGCCCATGAGACAGCGAGGCGGGAGCTGCGGGAGCGAGTCTGCTTCCACCGGCGGGTCTGCATGGCCGCGTCCCCGTCCCAGCCGTGCCCTGGTCGCAGCTGGGTCCCACGTCTTCCCCTCTGGACGCCCTGCCCGACGGGGAGACGGGCTGTCACCCTCTCAGCACCTTCTCGTTCCACAGGCACCTTGGCCTCAGGCTCAGGGACTCGGGGTCGCAGCACCATGAACCCCGACGGGCTCGCAGGGGAGCCCTGAGGAAGAAGGGGGAGAGCGGGGTGGAAACCCAAGGTGGGAGCTGGGGGGCCGCGGGGAGCCGGGGAGCAGGGCTGGGTGCCCCTCTCTGCGCATGGGCAGCGCGGAGGCCGGGAGAGCCCCCCAGGGGTCAGGGCCGGGTCAGGTCACGGCGGGGGCACGAGCGCCAGAGCGGCTCAGGAGCCGGGACGCGACGGGCGGGGCGGGGGGCAGAGCGCTTCGTCCCGGCCCCGCAGAGGCCACAGAGGCCTGGCTGCTCCCCGCGCGAGGCGGAGCGAAGGCCCCGCTGCGAGTTCTCCCGCAGGAGTGAGTTGCCGACGGAATCTGTTATCGTCTCCAGGCCAGAGCCGCTCTCAGAGACATTTCCTCTACTTCCCCCGGGAAGAGCGGGCACAGGTGGGAGACGGCAGAACGCGGTGCGGGAACGTGAAGAGGAGCCACGAGGGGCTCCCAGCCTAGGGGCGGCGGTGCTGGGCCGGGGGACCCGGGACACGGCGCACGGGGCTGTCTCTCCTCAGGCGCTCTGCCTGCAGCGCCCTCCCGGGTGGGCACCAGTCCCGGGGATGCTGCTCCTGCGTCAGCGCAGGGCTCGCGCTGGCCGCGCAGAGCTCTCAGCACCTGGTTCTGGACTCTCCGTCCCACCCCCTCCCCTCCCCCCCATCGCATCCCATCCCCACCGGCTTGGTGGCCTTTGTTCCTCCTTCAAACTCTTCACTTTCGGGACCAAGGTTTTGTTTCCTTCCAGGTCTCAGAGCCCCTCGACCAGCTGTCATGTGTCACCGCAGGCAGGTCACCAAACCCCAGGCGGAGGACCCTGAGGACTGTGGTGAGGAGAGGACCCCGAGGCAGCAAGGTGAGGGGCCTGGAGAACTCAGAGGTGCCCTCCCGGAATGGACCTGGGTTTAGGTCAGGCTGCATCTCAGGAGTTACCAAGGGAACTGTGTTTGCTTGTTCAGCAAACAAGCAAGATGCAAAACTGTTATACAGTAAGGGGCTATTCATATAAACTCTTTAAATGGGTAAAAGAATTATATGTTTTTATTGTCGACACTATTACAGAGGTCCCCATTCCAATATATAGTTATATATGTTGAAAGCACACCCACGCCTTTCTGCCCCCCCCCTTATTCCCCCACAGCCTACGTCTCCTAAACACTAAAGGACCCCAGGAGGTTTGCATGAGCATCAGCAGCTTGTTCCTGGATAACCCCCTGAACCTGTCTCCAAGGCCCTTTCTCTGTGAATTGACAATGGGCCAAAGCAGCCCCGCCTAGGCTGATTGCTTTCCTATAACAATGAGCCAAGGCAGCCCAGACTAGGCTCTCCTGCTGCTTCTTCTGTCCTAAGCCCTTCCTTGTTTCACTGTGCCCATCTTTAATAAACATACTCTCAAAATAAAAATAAATAGATAGCCCTGGCTGGGTGGGCCAGTCAGTTGGAGCATCCTCCCCTACACCAAAAAGATTGCAGGTTCGATTCTGGGTCAGGGCACAAACCTAGGTTTTGTGTTCGATCCCCAATAGGGGTGCATGCTGATCAATGTTTCTCATATCAGTGTTTCTCTCTCTCTCCCCCTCCTTCCTCTCTCTCTAAAATAAATAAAAACATATCCTTGGTTGAAGATTAAAAAACAATAATAATAGCCCTGACCATTTGCTCAGTGGTTAGAGCATCAGCCATGGACTGAAGGGTCCCAGGTTTGATTCCAGCCAAGGGCAGGTACCTTGCTTCCAGGCTTGATCGCAGGCCCCAGTCAGGGTGCGTGCAGGAGGCAACCAATCAATGTGTCCCTCCCACATAGATGTTTCTCTCTCTCTCCTTTCCACTCTCTCTGAAAAGCAATGGAAATAATATCCCCAGGTGAGGATTAAAAAACAACAATAATAATAGACACAGCGTGGAGGTGCAAGAGGGTATAGGGGGGATAAATGGTGATGGAAACAATAAAAGAAAGAAAGAAGAATAAATAAATATATATTTATAGATAATTAATAAGCATTAAGTATATAAAATACAAAAGTGAGTAAGAACTAACTAATTCAGAACAGCTGTCATCACAGAGGAGGAAGACCTGGCTGCCTATTAGCTTGCATAGGGACATATGAGAAAAATTAATAATCATGGTGATTAAGGGGGTTGGGCTGTGGGCCTGGGTAGAGAGTAGTTCATCACTTAATCAGGCCTTGATGTCTGCCATGGCATCATTCTGTCAACTTTCATGAAAGTGTGGTCAGTAGGGTCGTCCCGCTTTCACGGGTCTGGGGTTTAAACACCTGAAGTCAAGATGTTATCTCTAACTTACCCAAAACTCTGTGTCTATGGCCAACAGCCCTGAGTCTTTGTTCCTAAGACTGTGTGATGCTTACCAGAATCTAATGATTAACAAAGGGGGTGGACAGCCAGTACATGCAAAGGTGGAAGGACAAGAAAGGAATGAGGCAAAGTAGTCACGGTGCCATTGGACTGGACAAGGCCAGTGTGAATCAAGAAGACAGAAAGGAGAAACAGAGTTTGTGAATGGTTATGTGGCTTTTATTACATTTCTGTCATGAATAGGCCAATTTTTTACATAAACGTAATAGATAACTTATAAACATAGGAGGAAGCAGAGATGATGCTTTGTCTTTTTTTTTTTTTTTTTTTTTTTAACATTCTAAAATAAATGATGTCCCCAATAGAATCATAGGCCTTAATGAAACCTCAGAAAACATTTTCCAGTTATCCTTGGACTATCTTTGTATTACTCTCTGATTTAGAATTCTCTGTCTCTCATAAGAATCTCCAGATTTTGGAAAAAATTACCAACCAAAACACTGATTTCTCGTCATCTTTTAGTCAAAGCTTCTTGGGCGACCTTCAGAGTAGAACAGAGTAAATACCAGAAGGTGTGTATTTCCCAAATCCTGTTGACAAGAAAATCTTACTCATGGGTGCAATTCAGGTAAGAGTAGGAAAACGCAGAGAGTATCCTAGGAACCGCTGCCTTCCTCTGCTGATCTCTTCAACACAATGTCCGATATTATCATCTTAATAGTTCATGACAACAGCAACAAGAGTAGCTACCACTCATTTTATTTTCACAATGTTTCAGACTTTAAGAATTCAACATGAATAAACTCACTTAAACCTTACCCCACTCCTATGAGCTAGGTACTATAACGATCACCGTTTCTGATGAGGAAACCAAGGTTTCAGACATATAGAAATGTTTGATTTTTCTGAGATCACAGTATCAGTGGTAGTGCAATATAATCCACAGCCTCTTCTCTAAACCACTTACAAGCTCATTAAACCAGTCATGCTTCTATACATTTTACCCGGTCTTATTCATGTATCACTACATCATTCATCTGACTGGTGATTCCAAACTCAGCTCTTTTCTGCTATGCTTCAGTGAGAGGTGCACTAAGACCCTCTAACTAACAGAAGCTCACTGACGTATAGGCAGTTTGTACAGTGGGTGGTCCCAGATGAAGAAGGGCGCAGGATCCCCAGTATCAGAGCCTCCCACTCCAATAAAAGAAAGCATCTCCCATCCCTGAAAAGCTTCAGGTTTGATGACTGAGGAACAACAAATAAATAATAACGTGACTTAAGGACTTCATCTATGTTACACACTATTCAATAGAAACTTATCCATCTGGAACTGATTTCAAAGGTCCACTCCTGTAGGAGGAAGTACCAGCTTCTTTCTCTGAGCTCTAATTAGGCCACTCTCATCTTGTTTGGAACCATTTGTTCAGCCTGCCTGGCTCTGCATTGTGAGCTCTTTGAGAGGCTGATTCTTCTAGAAGTCCCAGGCTCAGCTCAGGGTCCCTGAGGGTCCCCTGAATGTTTGCTGAATGAATGATTTCATATTTACAAATTAAACTAGAGGAAGGTCAATGAATACTAAAGATAATTAATGTGCAATTTCAAATATGGAGATGGCTGAGGGGTAAACTGATAAGAAGACTGTAATCTCACAGTCAGTATTAAATAGCTCACAAAACACTTTGGTGTGGACATCATTATATTTCATGTTCACTATAACATTAAGAATTAGCATGCGCCCAGCCGGGCATGGCTCAGTGGTTGAGCGTCGACCTAGGATCCAGGCGATCAGGGTTCGATTCCCGGTCAGGGCACATGCCCGGGTTGCAGGCTCGATCAATGACTCTCTCATCATTGATGTTTCTATCTCTCTCTCTCCCTCTCCTTTCCTCTCTGAAATCAATAAAGGTATATTTTAAAAAAGAAAAAGAAAAAAAGAATTCGCATGTTATCGATCAGGAAACTGAAGAGAACTAGCTAGTGATACAACCTTACTCAAACATAATTGATGGGAGCCAGCTAAACTAATCACAAATATTCTTTCCAAGATACAACAATTTGCAAATTTCAACACCAATTTCTGTATTGTTTAGATATGTTTCTGCCAACTATTTCTTTTTTCTCTCCCCAATACCCCTCACTTTCACTACTATAGAGAAAACTGAAAGGAAAGAGCCTTAAGGCATGGGTTCCAATCTTGGATTCACTACCCACATGGCCCTTTCTTTTCCCTCTAATATTCATACTTCCCAGGTATTTCCAAGGGTTGTTGAAGTATTGATTGAAGTCATGCATGTAAAATATAAGTCTTAAAGCATTAAGAAATGAATGTTGTCTTTTAACGTGTGACTTTTACATTGCAGGCAATGTCCAGGGCACCATTAAGTAATGATTCCAGTTTGAAGGAATTGTCAGGAACAGCAAATCTGCTGACCACAAGTGGTTCATAGCCGGCCCAGAAACCAGTGTCCCCTCCTGGGGAAGCAAGTACCTCTGGACAGCACTCTAGACCAAAATTGGGTAAGAGAAAATAATTTGGAGGTTTCAGTTCCACTAAGTCCTCTAGAAAGGCTGATGAGTATGGCTTATGTATGTGGGGTAGACTGCAGAGGCCTGGATTGAAGCTGGACTAAGCTGAGACAGAAGGTAGCACTGGAACTTTGGGCAAATCTTATAAACCCTGAGCTCCTGAATGCTCATGTGTAAAGGGAACATAAGGATACATAACTCATATATTGTTTGAGAGCATTACATTATATTTAAAGTAACTGACACATGCAAGTTTTCCAATAAATCCATCTGTGATAATAGCAACCATACTTTCTTGGTGTTGTACGCCCAAGCCTTTACTCAATACCTAACCCATAATGTGCCCTCAATAAATATTTTATGAATGAGTAAAGATTGGGAAAGATTTTCCCTGATAATGGGAAAAATCTAGAAACTAAAATTGAATCCGTCTTTGGTAGTCTTTGTGGAGCCTTAGTCTCTCTTACTTACCAGAGGAAAATACCAAGAGTATATAGAAGAACAGGTAATAATTTTTTAAAAATATATCTTTATTGATTTCAGAGAGAGGAAAGGAGAGGGAGAGAGATAGAAACATCCATGATGAGAGAGTCATTGATTGGCTGTAGCCCGCAACCTGGGCATGTGCCCTGACCGGGAATCGAACCCTGATCGCCTGGATCCTAGGTCGACGCTCAACTGCTGAGCCACACCTGGCTGGGCAGAACAGGTAATAATTTAATGGGAGGAGATTGTGTGTTTTCTGACAAAACAGGGACCAACACTCCACACCCCACCACCCTCTCTCACCTGCTCTTCTCCAACTTAGAATTCAGGAGGAAGGGGATGGAAGTGAAGATGTACAGCTTACAAGAAAGAAAGGGCCACATGTACCAAGAGGTCAGCGAACACCCAGGACGGCGACTACCTCTGTAAGTGACCCTCACCAAGAAGCATGTTATATCTTGATACAATAATTTCATCTGGTCATTGGGTGCCCAAATCATTCCTTTCCTCTAGTGACCTGGAGTACAGGATTGAGGCTCAATTATGTGAGTGCCTGGGTTCTCTCTGAAACTCTTTACATCCGGGAACATGCACTACACCTTTCCTGATCCCTGTTCCTCTTGCTTCCAGGTTGTGAGAAGTGTCAGAACTTCTTCATTGACAGCTGTGCTGTGCATGGGCCCCCTATATTTGTAAAAGACAGTGCAGTGGACAAGGGGCACCCCAACCACTCAGCCTTCACTCTGCCCCCTGGGTTGAAAATCAGACTGTGAAGCATCCCCGAGGCTGTGCTTGGAGTGTGGAAAGAGGAATCGGATCTGCCGGTGGGTCTGCACTTTGGCCCTTATGAGGGCCAGATCACAGAAGATGAAGATGCAGCCAACAGTGGATACCCCTGTCCTCTGGCTTCACACATCCCTCCTGTGGTTTGGTGGGAACCCACCTTCTACATGCTAGATCATGGGTGGGCATAATATGGTTAGCTCTGTGTACTGAGTGGAGTTTGTATGAACAGGGAGCTCCTGTTTGAGGATCAGACCGTGAGTGGGAGCAAGGTGGTACAGACACAAAGGAGCGGCTCCTCCCTGTGAGACTCCTGCTCTGAGTGGACAAATGGACTCAGACATATAGATTATGAGTCAGAAAAATATCGTGTGGTCACCATCGACAGTTGAATCCCCATGCAGGCTGAAGGAACCCTAGCCCTAACGCTAACAACCCTAAACCTAGCCCTAGCTCTAAACCTAGCCCTCGCCCTCGCCCTCGCCCTCGCCCTCACCCTAGCACTAGCCCATTTCAAAGAATGGATGAATGAATTTGTTAGTCTTTTGCCAATATTTCCCAATCCTTAAGTTTTTAAGAGTGACTGTCCTTATTTTACAATTAGTCTTTATAGGGCCACAGGTGTGACTCCAAAATATCCAAGCCCACCAAATCTTTTTACCTCCCCAAAACCTCCTCAGTTCCTCAGATTCACATAGATAATTGGCTTTATGAAACCCAGTCCTCGGACCTTTCAAATGCAAATACCTGGTCAAAAACTCTTATCTAGATAATCTTTTAAAATACTAAAATAAAATACAAGTTTCTGGGAGGTGAGCCTTTTTGAAAGGAAAGAAAAAGGAAAAGAAAAAGGAGAACCTTAGCAATCTATGTAAATCAATTTAACTTATTTCAACTATTCCTTTTTAAATTTCAAGCTGTTGATTTAATGTCTTATAATTTGTGGGAGGTGTGCTTTTTGAAACGGAGAGTATGTTTGAAATGTGTTCATAAAACTCAATCTAAAGAGTAGTAATTGCTTACTTTAGAGGGGTCACTAAAATCAAAGGTTTTAAAGAGTTACGAATTTTAATTAATTGGGAAGAAAGCGTATGCTTTGGATAACAGAAGGTATAAGGTACGGAAACATATTTTCAAGGGAAAAATAAAGTGAGTTGTTCTAAAGCTGGTTGTTTCAGAATGGGTAAAAAGGTCTGAACTTAATAACACACTCAAAGAATATAAAAAAGACTTAAGGGAAAATAGACAAATTGATAATCGTAATAGATTTAACACACCTCTCATTCAGGGACAGAGCCTACCTCTTTCAGAACCAACAGACGGCCACTAAAACCTCAATGTGATGTAAGAAACTTCAACAACATGACCCGCAAATGGAGTTCAACATTCACAAATAATCCGCTCTACCCCCAGGTTTGCCTGATCACCTGCGCCCGGGTGTTATTCCCAAGGTGCCCACGAGATGGCAGCATTCAACATGCAGGTGATGCCCTCTACCCGGCCGCTTTTCCTGAGCTCCTGCGCCCGGGTGTTATTCCCAAGGTGCCCAGGAGAGGGCAGCAGAGAAACACGCTTGGAATGTCTCTAAAGTGACCGTGGCCAGGGCGCAGAGGGAGCAGGACAAAGGCGCTACACCCTCTGCGCCCCAAGGATCATGATCTCGGGAACTGAATCTGACCGGGGCCTCCTGGGTGAAACGCGCAGGGAATGCTGTTGGCCGAGGGGCTCCCCAACTCCGTCTCCACTTTCACGGACAGAGGCCGAGGCCCATGAAGGCAGCCAGTCCGCAGCCAGCTCCATCAGGAACCTGGGTGTCCAGCCTCTGGGCCCCAAAGATGCGACGTCAGGCCGGGCACCAAGCAACATCACGTGGGCTAAGACGTCACGTTGGCGTGATATTGTTGGGGACAGAGATGTGGATCACCCTCTGTTAACCGTGATTGTTAAATGGGGAGGGCACCTCGTAGGAACAGGACCCTCGTTTAATGATGATTCACCGTACTGACTAATAGAGGATTTTCCTACAGACCCCGGGAAACTGCCGGATGTGCTATGGCGCAGCCCACATCGAGCCCACTGAATAAACCTCATTTCAGCCTCAGGACATGTACCAGTGGCTGCCTGGGCAAGAGGGTTTAAAGATCACTTCCACCGCAAGGAGACGTTAACTAGGCTGCGACAGAGGGGTTGGCGTGTCATTGGCAGCCCGGCAGAATACCGCGGTTGGTTAGAGGGCCCTCCAGACTAGGACAAGGTTGTGGGTTCGATCCCCACCAGGGCACATAGAAGAATCAACCGATGGGTGTGCCTCACGGAAGATGATGCACCGGCTGGGGCCCTAGGACATGGCCTGTGGCCCACAAAGTCCCCCAAGTTACAGGAGCCGCTGTGACCACAATGCCAACCGCATCCTCCCCCACGGTCAGCACCAATGGCTCAGGGCACAGAGGGCGCCCGGGGCGCCGAGGCCACCACCCCCTCCCCAGGGAAGAGGGCCTGCAACCACAGACCTGACAGCTTTACCACCCCGAAGCCCCGCCCTCGATGCTCAGACTGGGCGAGCGCCGTGGAGAAAATGAAATGACTGAGGTGAACGAGGAAATTGCCAGGTAGAAAACTCCTCCCACCTTGAGATGGGAATGACTCTGGAAAAGAAAGGAAAGCATCAACGGGGAAGTTGCGACTCGAAGGCATCCTTGGCCCACCTGGAGACAGACGAAAGCATTCTAATGAGGAGACAGAAGCAGATTCACCGCGGGAAGAACACCATGGCCTATGACCGCAGCATTAGAGTTCCCGAGGACCTTCCAAACATGGCATGAGCCAGAGCCCCCACAGCACTTCTCAGCAGAACCACCCAGGGAACTCAGGAAATCTCCCGTTTTCATCAGGATAAAGCTGTCACTTGTGTTGAATGGACGAATGGCCACACCTGCTTCCCTAGGGCACTGGCCTGGCTCTGAGAGGTGGCTCAGCCCAGGCTTCCCCCTGAAAGCTCAAGGAGCATCCTGGCCCCCCAGAAGGCATCGCTGCAAGCCTGGCTGTCAGCCCACTGTGCCTGGAAACCCACACAGCATTACTCAGGCAGGTGCCCTCTGCCTGACTCCCCCTCCCCCCTGAACAACCCTGCTCCCCACTGCACAACCCCCAGCTCCCATTCCATTGACGTCCAGCCTCGAGGCCTCATGTCCTGTGTTCATCTTTGGCTAGCTGATTCACTCCAGGAGTTAGGAAGGAAGCCCACACTACCTCCTAGGAAAGCCTCACCTGGCTGGATGGCAGGGGCTAGAGCTGGGAAAGGTAGAGGGGGCAGGTGTGGAAATTCCTCGCCACACTCCTTGGTTCCCCCTGTCTGCATGCTCCTGGACTGTTGCTCTGGATGCTGCTGGACTGTTGCTCTGGCCCCACACACAGCCAGTCCACAGCACCCAGGATCCCCATGGCCCTCCCAAGGCCCTTTAAGACTACAATCTGGATATGAATCCAGGATCTTTATGCTGCTCAGAAACTCTGACAGCCTTTATCTGGGGAAAGAAAAGGCCAGAAAGAGGCTGCAGGAAAATCCCAGGACAATCTCAGGAAAAGGCCTGAGCACCACCCTTGGGACAGATATCCTGTCTGCCCTCACGATTCGGGATGTTTGTCTGAGGGAAAAAACACCCTCTTCTTTTTGGGAGATGCTGGCTGGGGACTGTTGTGATTTCCAGAAACAGGTAAGCAAAGGACTTTATTGGCACTGTCTTGGTGGGCATCAGTAAACCAGGTAAGACTCCCCCCATAGCCTGTGGATAGTGTTGCCTGAGCCACAAGGCGTTGCTGCCTTACCTCTGATGGAAGGCAAATTCTGGAGCCTGCAGTGGGGGCTGTGTCACCAGGAAGCTGCCCGCCTGTGTGCCTGCCTGGCTAACGCCAGTGCCCTGACCCTCCTCCCGGTATGTGCTCTGGGGGTGCTGCTGGGTGGGTCCGCGAACCCTGCACACAAGGAATGTCCACAGCCCAATGTTGGGGGGTGGGGCCCGGCTCACATACAGCACAACCAAGGCAGAGCTTGGAATTCTCTTAAAATATAGAATTGTCCAAAGAAAATATTGGAAGGCAGATTTTAAGAAACACCCTCAAAAGCATGTCCAATAACAAAGAAAAGAAGACCTAAGATACAAGGTAACCATTTTGGAAGATTGGTCCAGGATTTCCAACATCCACATCACATCTGTGCTCGAGAGAAACCGGAGAACACGGAGGGAAGAAATTATCAAAGAGTCAGATGACCAAAAAATGCCCAGAGCTTAAAGGAGACCTTGATGTCTTACTTTAACTCAAAGGCTTAGCACCAAAGTGAATTACAAGGTCTCTTAACCTAGGGCTTAAAACTCAAAACAAAACCCTCCTTTTCAGCCTTAGACATTCATGGTGGTTGGAATGTAAAACAAAAGGAGTAACCAATGAACAGACAAAACCAATTCAACTCATAGATCCAGATCCCAGAATGGTGGTTACGGGGAGAAGGGGGCGGGGGAGGGAGAATTGAGTAAAGGGCTCAAAATATTCGGTAACAGCCCAGGTGGGGTGACTCAGTGGTTAAGCGTCAATCTATGAACCAGGTGGTCCCAGTTCCATGCCTGGTCAGGGCAACATGCCTGGGTTTCGGGCTCGATCCCCGGTAGGGGGCGTGAAGGAGGCAGCCCATCAATGACTTTCTCTCATCATTAATGTTTCTCTATCTCCCTCCCTCGATCTCCCTTCTTCTCTGTGAAATCAAAAAAATCATATTACAATACATATTACAATACAAGACAACCTGAGAACAATTTATCAGGAAATTTATTTTTCACTCACCCTTTACTGTAAAATTAACTGAACATGGTCTCCAACATAAGACATGTGTCAGGAAAGAGAGGGGAAGACCTATGACTTGGGACACCCTGGAGCCGACCCAGGGAAGCTACTGCAGGGGCTGTCGGGAGGACGGCCTCACCCCTGGCTCGGGGACACATCCCTGGGATGGGGACAGGGAGGAGGGCTGCAAGCAGCAAGTCTTCACTGGGGACACTTCAAACACTAGGAAGACTAAAGGATGTGAAGAAAATCAGGCGATGGAAGAAGAAAAGGACAATTAGAAAACCCAAGAAAACATGTCTGTAACCACAGGAGACTCAGAAAAGTGGGGCATGGGCTGCAGTCATAGCCCAGGCACCTTCCTGAAGAGGTGGGAGGTCTCACGATGCTATTGTACTAGAGGACAATCAGAGACACCTATCGCAATGCACATTCTTTAAAGGGACTGATGACGGCAATGACCCCTAGGAAATAAACAAAGATAATGATATTTCTACTGTGAGAGTGGGGTGAGAGTGGGGAGAGGCGGGTCTCAGTATCTCCACCCTCTGCTGCAGGGGCAGGAGCTGGCAGGTCCTCAGGGGCACTGCAGAGGGGAGTGCAGGGCTGGCAGAGGCTTCCTTTCATTTTCTGCTCTTTCCTCACTGTCCTATTTTGTTTCATGTGTATGTTTTATTTTGACAAATAAAAGACATGAAAACGATAACCTCGGCAGGTTGAAGATGGTGGTGGACTGAGTGGAGGCTACCCTGCCGCTCTCCCAGGACCAAACTGGAATGACAACTAAACTATAGAAACACCATCCTGAAAAAACTGCAACTGAATACGAGCTGGACGGCAACCCCATAACCAAGGAGGAAAAGGGGGACATCGCATAGAGACATGTAGGAAGTGCGGAGGCACCAGAGCTGGCTGGGCTCCCACAGGCAGCAGCTGAAGGTCCGGAGGGAGAGCTCAGCTGTGGGGGTTCCCACTGAGGACTCTGGGGCCTCAACCCCTGGTGGGGCTCCCCAACCCAGAGCACCAGA
>NC_142102.1:13685814-13708314 GCF_054644295.1 Miniopterus natalensis | reverse complement strand
AAGCTGTGGTTTCCAGAAACAGGTAAGCAAAGGGCTTTATGGGCACCAGCTGGGTGGGAGTCTGTAACCAGGTGAGACTCCTCACACAGCCTGTGGATAGTGTTGCCCGAGACACAAGGCTTTGCTGCCTTACCTCTGAGGGAAGACACATTCTGGAGCCTGCAGTAGTGTCTCCAGGAAGCTGCCCGCCTGTGTGCCTGCCTGGCTAACGCCAGTGCCCTGACCCTCCTCCCGGTATGTGCTCTGGGGGTGCTGCTGGGTGGGTCTGCGAATCCTGCACACAAGGAACATCCACAGCCCAATGTGGGGGGATGGGGCCTGGCTCACATGCACCACAACCAAGGCAGAGCCTGGAATTCTCTTAAAATATAGAACTGTCCAAAGAAAATATTGGAAGGCAGAGTTTAAGAAACACCCTCAAAGCATGTCCAATGACCAAAAAAAAGAAGACCTAAGAAACAAGGTAACCATTTTGGAAGATTGGTCCAGCATTTCCAACATCCACATAACATCTGTGCTCAAGAGACACACCTGAGAACATGGAGGGAAGAAATTATCAAAGAGACTATGGAGTAAGATGACCAAAAACTGCCCAGCGCTTAAAGGAGACCTTGATGTCTTACTTTAACTCAAAGGCTTAGCACCAAGGTGAATTAAAAGGTCTCTTACCTAGGACTTAAAACTCAAAACAAAACCCTCCTTTTCAGCTTCAGCCATTCACGGTGGATGGGATATAAAACAAAAAAAGGAACCACTGAACTGACAAAAACAATCCAACTCATAGGTATAGGTCTCACAAGTGTGGTTACCTGAAGAAGGGGGTGGGAGAGGGAGAATTGGGTAAAGGGCTCAAAATATAGGATAACACCCCAGGCGGTGTGGCTCAGGGGTCGAGTGTCAACCCATGAACCAGGAGGTCTGCAGTTCGATGCCCGGTCAGGACACATGCCTGGGTTTTGGACTCGATCCCCAGGAGGGGGTGTGCAGGAGGCAGCCCATCAATAACTTTCTCTCATCACTGATTTTTCTCTCTCGCCCTCCTTCCCTCCCTCCCTCTCTGTGAAATCAATAAAAACACATTAAAATATATATATACAGTCAAAGGTGGCTAAGCATACAACTGAATATACAGATACCAAGTTATGATGAAAAGTACCTGGCAATTACGTGATGTTAGGAACCAAAGTTACCTCCGAAACTTTAATCTCTTAAAAAGCTCCAATAAATGAATTGCAGGTAACCTGCAGAGAAGGAAACGTCCAAGCGACTTGTGACTTATCAAGGACACTGGCTGCCGCAGTGATACGGAGCTTTCAGGTTTCTAGTGGGAAAAGTATTTTAAACTCTGAATTCTGTCCCTGTCAAATCGTTAGTCCAATGTGAGGGCAGATTAAAGACAACCTGAGAACAACTTACGCCCTTTCCTATAAAATTAACTGAAGACGGTCTCCGACATAAGACATGTGTCGGGACAGAGAGGGCGAGACCTGTGACTTGGGACTCCCTGGAGCTGACCCAGGGAAGCTACTGCAGGGGCTGTCGGGAGGATTTCCACACCCCTGGCTCGGGGACACATCCCTGGGATGGGGACAGGGAGGAGGGCTGCAAGCAGCAAGTCTTCACTGGGGACACTTCAAACACTAGAAAGACTTAAGGATATGAAGAAAAGCAGGTGATGGAAGAAGAAAAGGAAGACAATTAGAAAATATGTCTGTAACCACAGAGGACTCAGAAAAGTGGGGCATGGGCTGCAGTCATAGCCCAGGCACCTCCCTGAAGAGGTGGGAGGTCTCACGATGCTACTGTACTGGAGGACAAATTATAGATACACCTATCGAGGTGCACATTCTTTAAAGGGATTGATGACAACAATGACCCCTAGGAAATAAACCAAGATAATGATATTTCTACTGTGGGGTGAGAGTGGGGAGAGACGGGTCTCAGAATCTCCACCCTCTGCTGCAGGGCAGGAGCTGGCAGGTCCTCAGGGGCACTGCAGAGGGGAGTGCAGGGCTGGCAGCAGCTTCCTTTCATTTTCTGCTCTTTCCTCACTGTCCCATTTTGTTTCATGTGCATATTTTATTTTGACAAAGAGAGGACATGAGAACGATAACCTCGGTGGATTAAAGGTGACGGAGGACTGAGTGGAAGCTATCCTGCCACTCTCCGGGGACCAAACTGGAATGACAGCTAAACTACAGAAAAACCATCCTGAAAAACCAACTGCAACTGAATACGAGCTGGACGGCACCCCCATGACCAAGGAAGAAAAGAGAAGATCGCAGAGACGTGTAGGAAGTGCGGAAGCACGAGAGGGCTGGCTGGGCTCCCACAGGCAGCAACTGAAGGTCCAGAGGGAGATCTCAGCCGTGGGGGGTTCCCACTGAGGACTCTGGGGCCTCAACCCCTGGTGGGGCTCCCCAGCCAAGAGCACCAGACCTGAGACGGATGCCCACATAACATCTGGCCCTGAAAAGCAGCCGCATTTCTGGCAGGGAGAGATGGCTGGAAATAAAGGCCCCCTCTTCAAGAGCCAACCCACAAAGTTTGGTGTGCAGCCACTCACCTTGAGCTCCAGCAGAGGGAGGGCAGAGTGGACCGTAGCTGTGTGGGAAGAATCTAGGCCGAAGGCACCCCTCTGGATTCCGGTGCAGAGCCATTCCCCCAGACTACAGAGGCAGACACTGACCTGTCCAGCAGGTTTTGCCTGAGGAGGAAGGAATTGCCCCCACCCTGCTAGAAAACCTCTCGTCCTACCCCCCTGGGGTTTCTAAAGCAGGAGGCTCATTAAGAGAATCAGGTTTATCAGCCTGCAGGCAGAGGCAGACCTCAGAGTGCTTTGAGTCTCTGCCTGATCTGCTTCTCAACCTGGGCCTTGCAAAAGCAGACTTAGGTGTGCATCTCGGTCCTGCCAAAACACACTCAGCCCTGAGAGAGGGGACCTCAAGCTGTAGGTTGCTGATAGCTCCAAACAGGATGCTCAAAGCCACTCACAAACAGCATCTGGCATTGGCCTGCATTAGAGACCCTCCAAAAGGACAGCTTGACCCAGCAGGCCAACCTAATGAATAGAAACTTGCCCAAATAGGCAGCTATTAGGGCAAGCTTCAGCTTCTAACAGACCCCATGCAAAACAGGTCCACTGTCCTAAGGGTTTTACCTGTTCCTTTTTGTTTTATACAAACAAAATTTATTTGAAATGCAGATGTCCAAGGCCTATCTCCAGAAATTCTTCAGCTGAATTTGAAGTAATATCCAAGAATATGCATTTTAAACATGTTTAGATATTTATATCTGGATTACTGCCTGAATTTTACAACTGGCTTCTGTTTTTGTATTTGCTGAGACACAATGACAAGTAAATGGGCTTGAATTTGGAATGTCAAGATGGACCAGATATATTATATTTGAAGTTAATGTAATACTCAACATAAGATTAGTGGTGTACGCCTCTCTCGTTGCTTTCTATTTGTATAGGGTTAGATATACTTTGTATTTCTCAAGGTACTGCTTCCCATTTTAAGTCTCTTTTTGCACATTAACTCCCTCATATGTGCTGATGTCTATTATGTATTTATTTAACAAACCAATTAAAATCAGTATATTTACTTATTTACTTTATAATCAAACCTCCATTACGCCTCTGACTCAGACACTCCAAAATCCTGAGGCTGTGCGTTCCTATTGCCTCCTTCATAAAGTAGTAAACTCCTACCCTATTACTTAATGAAAAAAGAACTTTCCTACATTGAAAAGGGTTATTGGAAACAAGGGGAGAGATGTACAAAATTATATAGCCACAAAGATGACGCAAGAAATTGAGCCAAGAAAGACTTTTACAAATGGATTTGTGCCCCTTTTTTGTGGCTCTTACATTATGATTATTTTCATAAGTGCTAATGAAAAATCTTCAGGGAGATGATGGCATCTAACAAAGTCATGACTTCAGGGATGCTTGACCTCCTTCCAGTCAAAAGAAGAAAAAGTTGCCTAACATAAAAAATTACAGGTACTAGTTAACTCCTATGCCCAAGTCCAAATTCAGATGTTGAAAACCCATAGCCCTAAATAAAAATTTATTCACTCTCTCTAGTTTTTCAGCATTGTGCCTAGAAGAGGAAGGTAAGAGAAATGGAAACAGGCATCTAGGATGAAAAAATAATGCAAATTGAAGGGAGATATAAAAATTATCAAACGAAGGCTGAGAAATTCAGGAATATAGTCTTAGATATTTATTGTAATCTCCAAAAATTAAAAGAAGATAAATCCAAAGAACAAAAACCACTTTCTATACAGAATTCACATACAAATACCTAATACAGAGCATACAATTTTTACACAATTAACTTCAAGAGAAGTAAAATTTCAAATGTGAATGCACTTTATAGCTTTAAGCCCAGGCAAGAGCTCCTGTGGACACGTGAAGAGTCACGAGATTTGCCGCGCAGTTTTCAGCTGAACATCAGATCGCCACAGGAAAGCAGGGAGCAGCTGCTAGTATTTGCTCAAGAAGAGCTCCACGGTGTCCCCAAGGCGCCCAGGGTGCCCGTCCCGGGGGCTCCAGCGCGCCCTCCCTCCCGGCGGCGGCGACCCGCACAGGACCTCTGGCGGGCGGGGCTCACCGCCCGAGTTACCTGAGGGCGAACTGCGGCTCCCGGGGCGCCCGGGGCCGCCTCCACTCGCGTTCTCGGCGACTTCCTTTTCCCTCAGTCCCGGGTAAATCTCGGCCTCTATGTAACCCGGGGAGGCTCTCAACGGACGGGGCGGGGCCAGTGGCGGCTCAGCCAATCAAGGCCGCTCGCCCGTCTCCACGGCGACCGCGGGGCTCGCTCCCTTCCCAGCTGCTGAGCGTCTCTGCTGAAGGTCGCTTGCGGTTTCTGAACATTGTATAAAAGAATCTAATAAACAAAATAGACTGAAGAAGAAAAAAGATCCAGAGAAACAGAAGCAGGGAACAGTCTGATGAATCTCAGTGGGGAGGCGGGGGTGGGGGAGTGGGTGGGGGGAGATTAATAGAAGACCTTATATGCATAACCTATAGACGCAAGGCAACTGTGTGGTGAAGGACTGGGGGGCGCGGATGCCGGGTGCAGGGGATCCATGGGGAGAAAAGGGGAGGATATATAATACTTTCAACAATAAAAGTAATTTTTTTTTAAAAATGAAGACAGCTCAAATAAAGTCAGACCAGCTACCAAAAGCAAAGGAAGGTCCAGGATCCAGGAGACACTCACACAACTTCACCACATGGGCAGGGAACCAGCAGGCTCAATGGCCCTTTCCTGGATCCTAGCACGGGGTCCGAGTCAAAGGGGTGGTCTTGGGGGAGCATCTTTGGAAGCCTAATGACTGCACCAAGTAATGTTAATCTCAGAAATCATTCAAACCTGTGAAGATATTTTGTGAGTTTATTTTAAATGGCATGCAATGAAATCCATTGGTGATAAATTAGGGAGGCAGGAGAAAGCAAAGCAGGGAAACCTCTGTGATTGGATAAAAGGTACAATGATAGACACATACTTCTTTTACGTAGGTGGTTACAGGATAGTTAACAGTCAACAGTTAACAAGATATCAATAACAATGAGAAAATTCCTGGTCTCTGCCCTATTGCATTGAGGACCTGGAAATTACTTTGTTTTGCAAAGACATGTGTTAGGTGTGCCATCCCAGATGCAAAAGATAACAGGTTAATGTGAAAATTAACCTTTGTCAGTGAAAAATACTGCCTCAGGAAAAGGCTACGAACCATAAGACTCTGATTGCTCAAACCGTATGTCCTCTGGCCACCAGGCCAGTGTCAAGAAACAGCCTGGGAAACGAACAAACCTGAGTTGAGCAATGGGAATGAAAGAGACAAAGTTATGGGATCAGGAGGACTGCTCTCTGACGAGGAGCAGCCCCAAATGGCTTCAATGCCTTTAGTATATAGTAAGTGACAATTGGTAATGAGGTGAGGGTGATACAAAGTATCGCCTTCAAGGCTGCATAAACACTCTTTCAGAGTAAACTCCCTGCCTCCCGTGTGAGCCCAGACCGTGGTAATTTCTTTATCTCCGCTCCTCATGGGAACTTGTGGGGAGGGTTGAGTCCTTGACTTCAAACCCTCAGGTGACATGGACCATGTCCGGACACGTCACCAGCTCCCAACAGTCCCGGGAAAGGGCTGTTTTACTTTCCCTTCTTGTCCAGGACCGGGAGGGTGAGGCAGTGATTCTAGCTAAAAACAGAATGACTAACCGCAAGAGTAAAACTAAAATAACTATGAACACCTGGCAGTGATGAACTGGCACCAAAGGTACGAGGCACGTCTAACCTCCAGTCTCTGCAAGCAGACACTCTCAGGTGACTGACGGTCTCCCTCGTGATGTGCAAGGGCCTCATAGGGACTCTAGAATACAATTGTAACTAGACTTTGGCCCGTCTGGGGAGTGCATATAAGGTTTGGTCGCCCAGCATTTCGGTCCTCAGGGTTGTTTTAGACAGCCTGTGAGAGAAACCGAGGCACGTAAACTGAGCGAGGGTGACCGTCAGGCTTCGCAGCCTCTGAGCACCTCCTCCACAAGCAGCACACTCTGACCCACCACGTTGATCCCCAAGGATTCGGCTCGCAGCCGTGACCCTCGAACCCACACTCTCCTATCACCCATGTGTTGTTACGATTTAATAGGCCTCACCTGCCCAACTGGTCTGTTTAACCTACACTTTCGCTGGTCTCTATGCTCCAGGAACACTGTTGCATTTGTCCCTCAGTTAAAAACTGGACAGGAACCGTTAGACAGGAATCACTTTCTAGGACAGGAAATGGACCCTCCTCTTCTTACCTGTGCCCTAGTGACATTGTAGGGAACATCGCTGGGCTAGCTCTTTATTTTTAATATATTTTTATTGATTTCAAAGAGAGGAAGGGAGAGGAAGAGAGAGCTAGAAACGTCAATGATGAGTCAGTGATCGGCTGCCTCCTGCACACCCCCCTGCTGGGGATCAAGCCTGGAACCGGGACATGTGCCCTGACTGGGAATCTAACCTCGATCTCCTGGATCCTAGGTCGATGCTCAACCACAGAGCCACGCTGGCAGGGCTGGGCTAGCTCTTTAAATTGGCAGCTAATAACCTGTATCTGGAGGTGGTGAATGCCCAACTCTTTGCAGGAAAACAATAAAGCCAGTCTTCCTCAACACTGTGGCTTGAAGGACAAGGTTAACTGTGGTCTCTTTCCTCCCTGCATCTTTTCATAGCTATGGAGTTCCCTCTCTCTCCTTCCCTCCCTCTCTCTCTCTCTCTCTCCCTCTCCCTCCCCCTCCCCCCCTCTCTCTCTCTCCCCCTCCCCCCTCCCTCTCCCTCTCTCTCTCCCTCCCTCTCTCTCCCCCTCCCCCTCCCCTCTCCTCTCTCTCTCTCTCCCTCCCTCTCTCTCCCCCTCCCCCTCCCCTCTCCTCTCTCTCTCTCCCTCCCTCTCTCTCCCCCTCCCCCTCCCCCTCTCTCTCTCTCTCCCTCCCTCTCTCTCTCCCCCTCCCCCTCCCCCTCTCCCTCTCCCTCTCTCTCTCTCCCTCCCTCTCTCTCCCCCTCCCCCTCCCCTCTCCTCTCTCTCTCTCTCCCTCCCTCTCTCTCTCCCCCTCCCCCTCCCCCTCCCCCTCTCCCTCTCCCTCTCTCCCTCTCTCTCTGCAGACTGCCACACTGTGCAGGCATGGGTGGAGTATTTAAGAGCCATTAGGCACTCGCCACTCCCACAACAGGATGAGTTGGTCATGGACCACGGAAGTTTGCAGTAGGGACCTCGGTGACTGCAAGACAACATCCATACACCCAGGAACACTGTGAAATCACACAAGGCCCTTCCCCACAGATTTTCCCTGTTAGGTCACTAGTTCCAATGGAGACAGAGTTTTTTGGGTTGTTGTTTTTTAATATGTATCTTTCTTGATTTCAAAGAGAGGAAGGGAGAGGGAGAGATAGAAACATCAAGGATGACAGACAGTCACTGATCGGCTGCCTCCTGCACACCCCTGACTGGGGATCGAGCCTGCAACTCCGGCATGTGCCTTGAACCAGGAATCAAACTGTGATCTCCTGGATCCTAGGTCGACGCTCAACCTCTGAGCCACACCCAGCCAGGCTGGGGAGAGAGATCTTTGCCCTTTGGCTGGAAGGATGTTCTTTTCTTCACTTTCTCTTCCTTCCTTTGTGTCTGTAGTTAAACTCAGATGAACTTCTTTGAGCTTCTTGAAATCCTCAATGCAGCGCTAAGGGTTAAGGGTTGAGAGACCCTAGGCTACAGGTAAGGGTCAAGAAAATTAAGAACAGGGGAAAGAATAGATGGCTGTTCTTTAACGTTCACGTTTCTGTTGGAGTTGCTTTGTGAGGGTCTGAACAGGACATGATGCTGGATAAATGAGAGCCCAAAATATTCTGACTTGGAAAATGAGGGACACTTGGCGGTTTCTAACCTTCCTAGACAAGGCCCACAGGGCTCACCCCCGGGGCCGGAGGTGCTGTCTCTGCCTGGCTGCCCAGCTCACATGCAGGGAGTATGCCCACCCTCCCTGCGACTGGGCATCTGGGGCTGCTGGGAGGTCTGCCCTCAGGGCACGAGGAAAGCTTCACATCCCCTGTCCCCCTGGGCGAAAGGGACCCTGCCCTGCTGTGGTTCTCAGGCCACAGGACTACTGCCCGGACAGTCCAGAGACTAGCAGGGACGCCTCTGACTCTCGGCTGGGAATTTACGTCCTCCGCAGATGGGAGCCAGTCCACAGTGTCTGCAGATACCCCATTGGGGTGACATGCCCCTGGGGGTGAAATGTGACGAGTCCCTCAAGCTTTGGTTTTATCTGTGTGTGTTTTTTTATCTTTATTGTTGAAAGTATTAGAAATGTCCCTTTTTCCCATTTACCCCTCGCGCCCGCTCCCTTCCCCTCTCCAGCCTTCCCCTCACTATGGTCGGTCCCTCACGGGCATGGACACTATGGTCGGTCCCTCACGGGCATAAACACCTGCAAGTTCATTGGTGACTCTTCCCTCCTCCCTCTTCCCTCTGAAACCCGTCGGTCTGACGCTTTATTTCTGAAGCCTTTTTGGACCTGCCTTAGTTAAACATAACTATTACTCACGATGCCACTTCGAGATTTAAAGTTCTCCCAGAGACTCTCCTACTATATTATTTCACCTGTTCTTTGACTATTTGAGCCCCACGCACTGTTCCGTCCACGACTTGTCTGGGAGGATGTGCTGACAGTCCCCCGGGTGCAGCGCGGCCTTCACCACACACGACCTGGGTACTGTTCATCCTGAAAGGGGGCTGACAAGGGAGGGCGCCCACGGGCCCAAGAGAAAGTCCGCGTCCTGAGCACAGTCTGGCGGCAGGAAGGCCCGGGCCGCCCTCAGGACCTGCGGGCGCTCGGCTCTCCCAGCTCCTGCGGCGCCCGCGCCTCACCCACGCGGGGGAAACTAGCGGGAGAAACCGCCCACCGCCGAAGGCTTCTTGACAGGCACTCGCAGGACCCAGAGCAGCCAATCACCGCGCGGTGGGGCGGGTCCTTCCACAGGATGCGAAGACCCGCCCGCCAGACGCCAGACCGGAGCCAAAGATTCTGACCGCAACTGACTGACAGGCTCCATGCTATGCCCCGCCCTTTCAGCTTCTTCTGACCACCCATTGGCCCGCAGGGCCCTGTGATCGCAGCACTGATTGGTGGCTTTGCCTGACGCCTCTATAAGGCGGGAACCTAGCCCCGGGCGCCCTCGCTCCTCCTGAGGGCAGGTAGCACGAGGGGCTCAGAGAGGGCGCTCGGCCAGAGTGGGCAGCGCAGCAGGAGAGCCGGGACACTGACAGGAAAATGGGGGCCTTGCTGTACGAAACCCTTAGCCCGAGGCCTTCGAATTCCAGCCCAAGACCCTAGATGCATCTCCTCCTGAGATGCTCCAAGTCCTCTCAGCATTGAAGGACCCCAAGTCTCCTCACCCAGATAAACACTAAACCCCCCAATGCTCACATCCCCAGACACCCTGAAAACCCCATTCCCCTCAGCCGGGGCACTCTAAATACAGCCCAGAAAGACCAAATCTCCCACAACTCAAACCCTAAATACCCCCATCCTGGGAACTCAATGTCAGGAAGCCTGAAACCCCTTAATGAGAGACCCCAAATCTCCTCACCCTCAGAGGTCCCAAATCCTGTCACCCCGAACATTCTAAATGTCCTTGACCAGAAAAACCCCAGGTCTTGTCCAAGTCTCCTCAGGCTGAGAAGTCCCTGCCCCTTGGAGACTGCGCCTCGTTATGCGCAGATTTTTCTAGAATGTCCAGGTGGAATTCCCTCCATTGTCGCCGGCACAGCCCCTCCTAGCTGTCAGCGCGCCTCCAGCCTCGACCCTCAGGACCTCCAGACCCCAACTTTCCCCTCAGGGCCCCTCAGGACCCCACGGTCACCCCCCAGGCCCCTCACCCACCCCTGACCCGCCTCCCCAGGGCCCCCCAGGGCCCCTCAGACGCCCCGGCTGAGCCCCCCAGGGCCCCTCAGAGGCCCATGAGACAGCGAGGCGGGAGCTGCGGGAGCGAGTCTGCTTCCACCGGCGGGTCTGCATGGCCGCGTCCCCGTCCCAGCCGTGCCCTGGTCGCAGCTGGGTCCCACGTCTTCCCCTCTGGACGCCCTGCCCGACGGGGAGACGGGCTGTCACCCTCTCAGCACCTTCTCGTTCCACAGGCACCTTGGCCTCAGGCTCAGGGACTCGGGGTCGCAGCACCATGAACCCCGACGGGCTCGCAGGGGAGCCCTGAGGAAGAAGGGGGAGAGCGGGGTGGAAACCCAAGGTGGGAGCTGGGGGGCCGCGGGGAGCCGGGGAGCAGGGCTGGGTGCCCCTCTCTGCGCATGGGCAGCGCGGAGGCCGGGAGAGCCCCCCAGGGGTCAGGGCCGGGTCAGGTCACGGCGGGGGCACGAGCGCCAGAGCGGCTCAGGAGCCGGGACGCGACGGGCGGGGCGGGGGGCAGAGCGCTTCGTCCCGGCCCCGCAGAGGCCACAGAGGCCTGGCTGCTCCCCGCGCGAGGCGGAGCGAAGGCCCCGCTGCGAGTTCTCCCGCAGGAGTGAGTTGTCGACGGAATCTGTTATCGTCTCCAGGCCAGAGCCGCTCTCAGAGACATTTCCTCTACTTCCCCCGGGAAGAGCGGGCACAGGTGGGAGACGGCAGAACGCGGTGCGGGAACGTGAAGAGGAGCCACGAGGGGCTCCCAGCCTAGGGGCGGCGGTGCTGGGCCGGGGGACCCGGGACACGGCGCACGGGGCTGTCTCTCCTCAGGCGCTCTGCCTGCAGCGCCCTCCCGGGTGGGCACCAGTCCCGGGGATGCTGCTCCTGCGTCAGTGCAGGGCTCGCGCTGGCCGCGCAGAGCTCTCAGCACCTGGTTCTGGACTCTCCGTCCCACCCCCTCCCCTCCCCCCCATCGCATCCCATCCCCACCGGCTTGGTGGCCTTTGTTCCTCCTTCAAACTCTTCACTTTCAGGACCAAGGTTTTGTTTCCTTCCAGGTCTCAGAGCCCCTCGACCAGCTGTCATGTGTCACCGCAGGCAGGCCACCAAACCCCAGGCGGAGGACCCTGAGGACTGTGGTGAGGAGAGGACCCCGAGGCAGCAAGGTGAGGGGCCTGGAGAACTCAGAGGTGCCCTCCCGGAATGGACCTGGGTTTAGGTCAGGCTGCATCTCAGGAGTTACCAAGGGAACTGTGTTTGCTTGTTCAGCAAACAAGCAAGATGCAAAACTGTTATACAGTAAGGGGCTATTCATATAAACTCTTTAAATGGGTAAAAGAATTATATGTTTTTATTGTCGACACTATTACAGAGGTCCCCATTCCAATATATAGTTATATATGTTGAAAGCACACCCACGCCTTTCTGCCCCCCCCCCTTATTCCCCCACAGCCTACGTCTCCTAAACACTAAAGGACCCCAGGAGGTTTGCATGAGCATCAGCAGCTTGTTCCTGGATAACCCCCTGAACCTGTCTCCAAGGCCCTTTCTCTGTGAATTGACAATGGGCCAAAGCAGCCCCGCCTAGGCTGATTGCTTTCCTATAACAATGAGCCAAGGCAGCCCAGACTAGGCTCTCCTGCTGCTTCTTCTGTCCTAAGCCCTTCCTTGTTTCACTGTGCCCATCTTTAATAAACATACTCTCAAAATAAAAATAAATAGATAGCCCTGGCTGGGTGGGCCAGTCAGTTGGAGCATCCTCCCCTACACCAAAAAGATTGCAGGTTCGATTCTGGGTCAGGGCACAAACCTAGGTTTTGTGTTCGGTCCCCAATAGGGGTGCATGCTGATCAATGTTTCTCATATCAGTGTTTCTCTCTCCCCCTCCTTCCTCTCTCTCTAAAATAAATAAAAACATATCCTTGGTTGAAGATTAAAAAACAATAATAATAGCCCTGACCATTTGCTCAGTGGTTAGAGCATCAGCCATGGACTGAAGGGTCCCAGGTTTGATTCCAGCCAAGGGCAGGTACCTTGCTTCCAGGCTTGATCGCAGGCCCCAGTCAGGGTGCGTGCAGGAGGCAACCAATCAATGTGTCCCTCCCACATAGATGTTTCTCTCTCTCTCCTTTCCACTCTCTCTGAAAAGCAATGGAAATAATATCCCCAGGTGAGGATTAAAAAACAACAATAATAATAGACACAGCGTGGAGGTGCAAGAGGGTATAGGGGGGATAAATGGTGATGGAAACAATAAAAGAAAGAAAGAAGAATAAATAAATATATATTTATAGATAATTAATAAGCATTAAGTATATAAAATACAAAAGTGAGTAAGAACTAACTAATTCAGGACAGCTGTCATCACAGAGGAGGAAGACCTGGCTGCCTATTAGCTTGCATAGGGACATATGAGAAAAATTAATAATCATGGTGATTAAGGGGGTTGGGCTGTGGGCCTGGGTAGAGAGTAGTTCATCACTTAATCAGGCCTTGATGTCTGCCATGGCATCATTCTGTCAACTTTCATGAAAGTGTGGTCAGTAGGGTCGTCCCGCTTTCACGGGTCTGGGGTTTAAACACCTGAAGTCAAGATGTTATCTCTAACTTACCCAAAACTCTGTGTCTATGGCCAACAGCCCTGAGTCTTTGTTCCTAAGACTGTGTGATGCTTACCAGAATCTAATGATTAACAAAGGGGGTGGACAGCCAGTACATGCAAAGGTGGAAGGACAAGAAAGGAATGAGGCAAAGTTGTCACGGTGCCATTGGACTGGACAAGGCCAGTGTGAATCAAGAAGACAGAAAGGAGAAACAGAGTTTGTGAATGGTTATGTGGCTTTTATTACATTTCTGTCATGAATAGGCCAATTTTTTACATAAACGTAATAGATAACTTATAAACATAGGAGGAAGCAGAGATGATGCTTTGTCTTTTTTTTTTTTTTTTTTTTTTTAACATTCTAAAATAAATGATGTCCCCAATAGAATCATAGGCCTTAATGAAACCTCAGAAAACATTTTCCAGTTATCCTTGGACTATCTTTGTATTACTCTCTGATTTAGAATTCTCTGTCTCTCATAAGAATCTCCAGATTTTGGAAAAAATTACCAACCAAAACACTGATTTCTCGTCATCTTTTAGTCAAAGCTTCTTGGGCGACCTTCAGAGTAGAACAGAGTAAATACCAGAAGGTGTGTATTTCCCAAATCCTGTTGACAAGAAAATCTTACTCATGGGTGCAATTCAGGTAAGAGTAGGAAAACGCAGAGAGTATCCTAGGAACCGCTGCCTTCCTCTGCTGATCTCTTCAACACAATGTCCGATATTATCATCTTAATAGTTCATGACAACAGCAACAAGAGTAGCTACCACTCATTTTATTTTCACAATGTTTCAGACTTTAAGAATTCAACATGAATAAACTCACTTAAACCTTACCCCACTCCTATGAGCTAGGTACTATAACGATCACCGTTTCTGATGAGGAAACCAAGGTTTCAGACATATAGAAATGTTTGATTTTTCTGAGATCACAGTATCAGTGGTAGTGCAATATAATCCACAGCCTCTTCTCTAAACCACTTACAAGCTCATTAAACCAGTCATGCTTCTATACATTTTACCCGGTCTTATTCATGTATCACTACATCATTCATCTGACTGGTGATTCCAAACTCAGCTCTTTTCTGCTATGCTTCAGTGAGAGGTGCACTAAGACCCTCTAACTAACAGAAGCTCACTGACGTATAGGCAGTTTGTACAGTGGGTGGTCCCAGATGAAGAAGGGCGCAGGATCCCCAGTATCAGAGCCTCCCACTCCAATAAAAGAAAGCATCTCCCATCCCTGAAAAGCTTCAGGTTTGATGACTGAGGAACAACAAATAAATAATAACGTGACTTAAGGACTTCATCTATGTTACACACTATTCAATAGAAACTTATCCATCTGGAACTGATTTCAAAGGTCCACTCCTGTAGGAGGAAGTACCAGCTTCTTTCTCTGAGCTCTAATTAGGCCACTCTCATCTTGTTTGGAACCATTTGTTCAGCCTGCCTGGCTCTGCATTGTGAGCTCTTTGAGAGGCTGATTCTTCTAGAAGTCCCAGGCTCAGCTCAGGGTCCCTGAGGGTCCCCTGAATGTTTGCTGAATGAATGATTTCATATTTACAAATTAAACTAGAGGAAGGTCAATGAATACTAAAGATAATTAATGTGCAATTTCAAATATGGAGATGGCTGAGGGGTAAACTGATAAGAAGACTGTAATCTCACAGTCAGTATTAAATAGCTCACAAAACACTTTGGTGTGGACATCATTATATTTCATGTTCACTATAACATTAAGAATTAGCATGCGCCCAGCCGGGCATGGCTCAGTGGTTGAGCGTCGACCTAGGATCCAGGCGATCAGGGTTCGATTCCCGGTCAGGGCACATGCCCGGGTTGCAGGCTCGATCAATGACTCTCTCATCATTGATGTTTCTATCTCTCTCTCTCCCTCTCCTTTCCTCTCTGAAATCAATAAAGGTATATTTTAAAAAAGAAAAAGAAAAAAAGAATTCGCATGTTATCGATCAGGAAACTGAAGAGAACTAGCTAGTGATACAACCTTACTCAAACATAATTGATGGGAGCCAGCTAAACTAATCACAAATATTCTTTCCAAGATACAACAATTTGCAAATTTCAACACCAATTTCTGTATTGTTTAGATATGTTTCTGCCAACTATTTCTTTTTTCTCTCCCCAATACCCCTCACTTTCACTACTATAGAGAAAACTGAAAGGAAAGAGCCTTAAGGCATGGGTTCCAATCTTGGATTCACTACCCACATGGCCCTTTCTTTTCCCTCTAATATTCATACTTCCCAGGTATTTCCAAGGGTTGTTGAAGTATTGATTAAAGTCATGCATGTAAAATATAAGTCTTAAAGCATTAAGAAATGAATGTTGTCTTTTAACGTGTGACTTTTACATTGCAGGCAATGTCCAGGGCACCATTAAGTAATGATTCCAGTTTGAAGGAATTGTCAGGAACAGCAAATCTGCTGACCACAAGTGGTTCATAGCCGGCCCAGAAACCAGTGTCCCCTCCTGGGGAAGCAAGTACCTCTGGACAGCACTCTAGACCAAAATTGGGTAAGAGAAAATAATTTGGAGGTTTCAGTTCCACTAAGTCCTCTAGAAAGGCTGATGAGTATGGCTTATGTATGTGGGGTAGACTGCAGAGGCCTGGATTGAAGCTGGACTAAGCTGAGACAGAAGGTAGCACTGGAACTTTGGGCAAATCTTATAAACCCTGAGCTCCTGAATGCTCATGTGTAAAGGGAACATAAGGATACAGAACTCATATATTGTTTGAGAGCATTACATTATATTTAAAGTAACTGACACATGCAAGTTTTCCAATAAATCCATCTGTGATAATAGCAACCATACTTTCTTGGTGTTGTACGCCCAAGCCTTTACTCAATACCTAACCCATAATGTGCCCTCAATAAATATTTTATGAATGAGTAAAGATTGGGAAAGATTTTCCCTGATAATGGGAAAAATCTAGAAACTAAAATTGAATCCGTCTTTGGTAGTCTTTGTGGAGCCTTAGTCTCTCTTACTTACCAGAGGAAAATACCAAGAGTATATAGAAGAACAGGTAATAATTTTTTAAAAATATATCTTTATTGATTTCAGAGAGAGGAAAGGAGAGGGAGAGAGATAGAAACATCCATGATGAGAGAGTCATTGATTGGCTGTAGCCCGCAACCTGGGCATGTGCCCTGACCGGGAATCGAACCCTGATCGCCTGGATCCTAGGTCGACGCTCAACTGCTGAGCCACACCTGGCTGGGCAGAACAGGTAATAATTTAATGGGAGGAGATTGTGTGTTTTCTGACAAAACAGGGACCAACACTCCACACCCCACCACCCTCTCTCACCTGCTCTTCTCCAACTTAGAATTCAGGAGGAAGGGGATGGAAGTGAAGATGTACAGCTTACAAGAAAGAAAGGGCCACATGTACCAAGAGGTCAGCGAACACCCAGGACGGCGACTACCTCTGTAAGTGACCCTCACCAAGAAGCATGTTATATCTTGATACAATAATTTCATCTGGTCATTGGGTGCCCAAATCATTCCTTTCCTCTAGTGACCTGGAGTACAGGATTGAGGCTCAATTATGTGAGTGCCTGGGTTCTCTCTGAAACTCTTTACATCCGGGAACATGCACTACACCTTTCCTGATCCCTGTTCCTCTTGCTTCCAGGTTGTGAGAAGTGTCAGAACTTCTTCATTGACAGCTGTGCTGTGCATGGGCCCCCTATATTTGTAAAAGACAGTGCAGTGGACAAGGGGCACCCCAACCACTCAGCCTTCACTCTGCCCCCTGGGTTGAAAATCAGACTGTGAAGCATCCCCGAGGCTGTGCTTGGAGTGTGGAAAGAGGAATCGGATCTGCCGGTGGGTCTGCACTTTGGCCCTTATGAGGGCCAGATCACAGAAGATGAAGATGCAGCCAACAGTGGATACCCCTGTCCTCTGGCTTCACACATCCCTCCTGTGGTTTGGTGGGAACCCACCTTCTACATGCTAGATCATGGGTGGGCATAATATGGTTAGCTCTGTGTACTGAGTGGAGTTTGTATGAACAGGGAGCTCCTGTTTGAGGATCAGACCGTGAGTGGGAGCAAGGTGGTACAGACACAAAGGAGCGGCTCCTCCCTGTGAGACTCCTGCTCTGAGTGGACAAATGGACTCAGACATATAGATTATGAGTCAGAAAAATATCGTGTGGTCACCATCGACAGTTGAATCCCCATGCAGGCTGAAGGAACCCTAGCCCTAACGCTAACAACCCTAAACCTAGCCCTAGCTCTAAACCTAGCCCTCGCCCTCGCCCTCGCCCTCGCCCTCACCCTAGCACTAGCCCATTTCAAAGAATGGATGAATGAATTTGTTAGTCTTTTGCCAATATTTCCCAATCCTTAAGTTTTTAAGAGTGACTGTCCTTATTTTACAATTAGTCTTTATAGGGCCACAGGTGTGACTCCAAAATATCCAAGCCCACCAAATCTTTTTACCTCCCCAAAACCTCCTCAGTTCCTCAGATTCACATAGATAATTGGCTTTATGAAACCCAGTCCTCGGACCTTTCAAATGCAAATACCTGGTCAAAAACTCTTATCTAGATAATCTTTTAAAATACTAAAATAAAATACAAGTTTCTGGGAGGTGAGCCTTTTTGAAAGGAAAGAAAAAGGAAAAGAAAAAGGAGAACCTTAGCAATCTATGTAAATCAATTTAACTTATTTCAACTATTCCTTTTTAAATTTCAAGCTGTTGATTTAATGTCTTATAATTTGTGGGAGGTGTGCTTTTTGAAACGGAGAGTATGTTTGAAATGTGTTCATAAAACTCAATCTAAAGAGTAGTAATTGCTTACTTTAGAGGGGTCACTAAAATCAAAGGTTTTAAAGAGTTACGAATTTTAATTAATTGGGAAGAAAGCGTATGCTTTGGATAACAGAAGGTATAAGGTACGGAAACATATTTTCAAGGGAAAAATAAAGTGAGTTGTTCTAAAGCTGGTTGTTTCAGAATGGGTAAAAAGGTCTGAACTTAATAACACACTCAAAGAATATAAAAAAGACTTAAGGGAAAATAGACAAATTGATAATCGTAATAGATTTAACACACCTCTCATTCAGGGACAGAGCCTACCTCTTTCAGAACCAACAGACGGCCACTAAAACCTCAATGTGATGTAAGAAACTTCAACAACATGACCCGCAAATGGAGTTCAACATTCACAAATAATCCGCTCTACCCCCAGGTTTGCCTGATCACCTGCGCCCGGGTGTTATTCCCAAGGTGCCCAGGAGAGGGCAGCAGAGAAACACGCTTGGAATGTCTCTAAAGTGACCGTGGCCAGGGCGCAGAGGGAGCAGGACAAAGGCGCTACACCCTCTGCGCCCCAAGGATCATGATCTCGGGAACTGAATCTGACCGGGGCCTCCTGGGTGAAACGCGCAGGGAATGCTGTTGGCCGAGGGGCTCCCCAACTCCGTCTCCACTTTCACGGACAGAGGCCGAGGCCCATGAAGGCAGCCAGTCCGCAGCCAGCTCCATCAGGAACCTGGGTGTCCAGCCTCTGGGCCCCAAAGATGCGACGTCAGGCCGGGCACCAAGCAACATCACGTGGGCTAAGACGTCACGTTGGCGTGATATTGTTGGGGGCAGAGATGTGGATCACCCTCTGTTAACCGTGATTGTTAAATGGGGAGGGCACCTCGTAGGAACAGGACCCTCGTTTAATGATGATTCACCGTACTGACTAATAGAGGATTTTCCTACAGACCCCGGGAAACTGCCGGATGTGCTATGGCGCAGCCCACATCGAGCCCACTGAATAAACCTCATTTCAGCCTCAGGACATGTACCAGTGGCTGCCTGGGCAAGAGGGTTTAAAGATCACTTCCACCGCAAGGAGACGTTAACTAGGCTGCGACAGAGGGGTTGGCGTGTCATTGGCAGCCCGGCAGAATACCGCGGTTGGTTAGAGGGCCCTCCAGACTAGGACAAGGTTGTGGGTTCGATCCCCACCAGGGCACATAGAAGAATCAACCGATGGGTGTGCCTCACGGAAGATGATGCACCGGCTGGGGCCCTAGGACATGGCCTGTGGCCCACAAAGTCCCCCAAGTTACAGGAGCCGCTGTGACCACAATGCCAACCGCATCCTCCCCCACGGTCAGCACCAATGGCTCAGGGCACAGAGGGCGCCCGGGGCGCCGAGGCCACCACCCCCTCCCCAGGGAAGAGGGCCTGCAACCACAGACCTGACAGCTTTACCACCCCGAAGCCCCGCCCTCGATGCTCAGACTGGGCGAGCGCCGTGGAGAAAATGAAATGACTGAGGTGAACGAGGAAATTGCCAGGTAGAAAACTCCTCCCACCTTGAGATGGGAATGACTCTGGAAAAGAAAGGAAAGCATCAACGGGGAAGTTGCGACTCGAAGGCATCCTTGGCCCACCTGGAGACAGACGAAAGCATCCTAATGAGGAGACAGAAGCAGATTCACCGCGGGAAGAACACCATGGCCTATGACCGCAGCATTAGAGTTCCCGAGGACCTTCCAAACATGGCATGAGCCAGAGCCCCCACAGCACTTCTCAGCAGAACCACCCAGGGAACTCAGGAAATCTCCCGTTTTCATCAGGATAAAGCTGTCACTTGTGTTGAATGGACGAATGGCCACACCTGCTTCCCTAGGGCACTGGCCTGGCTCTGAGAGGTGGCTCAGCCCAGGCTTCCCCCTGAAAGCTCAAGGAGCATCCTGGCCCCCCAGAAGGCATCGCTGCAAGCCTGGCTGTCAGCCCACTGTGCCTGGAAACCCACACAGCATTACTCAGGCAGGTGCCCTCTGCCTGACTCCCCCTCCCCCCTGAACAACCCTGCTCCCCACTGCACAACCCCCAGCTCCCATTCCATTGACGTCCAGCCTCGAGGCCTCATGTCCTGTGTTCATCTTTGGCTAGCTGATTCACTCCAGGAGTTAGGAAGGAAGCCCACACTACCTCCTAGGAAAGCCTCACCTGGCTGGATGGCAGGGGCTAGAGCTGGGAAAGGTAGAGGGGGCAGGTGTGGAAATTCCTCGCCACACTCCTTGGTTCCCCCTGTCTGCATGCTCCTGGGCTGTTGCTCTGGATGCTGCTGGACTGTTGCTCTGGCCCCACACACAGCCAGTCCACAGCACCCAGGATCCCCATGGCCCTCCCAAGGCCCTTTAAGACTACAATCTGGATATGAATCCAGGATCTTTATGCTGCTCAGAAACTCTGACAGCCTTTATCTGGGGAAAGAAAAGGCCAGAAAGAGGCTGCAGGAAAATCCCAGGACAATCTCAGGAAAAGGCCTGAGCACCATCCTTGGGACAGATATCCTGTCTGCCCTCACGATTCGGGATGTTTGTCTGAGGGAAAAAACACCCTCTTCTTTTTGGGAGATGCTGGCTGGGGACTGTTGTGATTTCCAGAAACAGGTAAGCAAAGGACTTTATTGGCACTGTCTTGGTGGGCATCAGTAAACCAGGTAAGACTCCCCCCGTAGCCTGTGGATAGTGTTGCCTGAGCCACAAGGCGTTGCTGCCTTACCTCTGATGGAAGGCAAATTCTGGAGCCTGCAGTGGGGGCTGTGTCACCAGGAAGCTGCCCGCCTGTGTGCCTGCCTGGCTAACGCCAGTGCCCTGACCCTCCTCCCGGTATGTGCTCTGGGGGTGCTGCTGGGTGGGTCCGCGAACCCTGCACACAAGGAATGTCCACAGCCCAATGTTGGGGGGTGGGGCCCGGCTCACATACAGCACAACCAAGGCAGAGCTTGGAATTCTCTTAAAATATAGAATTGTCCAAAGAAAATATTGGAAGGCAGATTTTAAGAAACACCCTCAAAAGCATGTCCAATAACAAAGAAAAGAAGACCTAAGATACAAGGTAACCATTTTGGAAGATTGGTCCAGGATTTCCAACATCCACATCACATCTGTGCTCGAGAGAAACCGGAGAACACGGAGGGAAGAAATTATCAAAGAGTCAGATGACCAAAAAATGCCCAGAGCTTAAAGGAGACCTTGATGTCTTACTTTAACTCAAAGGCTTAGCACCAAAGTGAATTACAAGGTCTCTTAACCTAGGGCTTAAAACTCAAAACAAAACCCTCCTTTTCAGCCTTAGACATTCATGGTGGTTGGAATGTAAAACAAAAGGAGTAACCAATGAACAGACAAAACCAATTCAACTCATAGATCCAGATCCCAGAATGGTGGTTACGGGGAGAAGGGGGCGGGGGAGGGAGAATTGAGTAAAGGGCTCAAAATATTCGGTAACAGCCCAGGTGGGGTGACTCAGTGGTTAAGCGTCAATCTATGAACCAGGTGGTCCCAGTTCCATGCCTGGTCAGGGCAACATGCCTGGGTTTCGGGCTCGATCCCCGGTAGGGGGCGTGAAGGAGGCAGCCCATCAATGACTTTCTCTCATCATTAATGTTTCTCTATCTCCCTCCCTCGATCTCCCTTCTTCTCTGTGAAATCAAAAAAATCATATTACAATACATATTACAATACAAGACAACCTGAGAACAATTTATCAGGAAATTTATTTTTCACTCACCCTTTACTGTAAAATTAACTGAACATGGTCTCCAACATAAGACATGTGTCAGGAAAGAGAGGGGAAGACCTATGACTTGGGACACCCTGGAGCCGACCCAGGGAAGCTACTGCAGGGGCTGTCGGGAGGACGGCCTCACCCCTGGCTCGGGGACACATCCCTGGGATGGGGACAGGGAGGAGGGCTGCAAGCAGCAAGTCTTCACTGGGGACACTTCAAACACTAGGAAGACTAAAGGATGTGAAGAAAATCAGGCGATGGAAGAAGAAAAGGACAATTAGAAAACCCAAGAAAACATGTCTGTAACCACAGGAGACTCAGAAAAGTGGGGCATGGGCTGCAGTCATAGCCCAGGCACCTTCCTGAAGAGGTGGGAGGTCTCACGATGCTATTGTACTAGAGGACAATCAGAGACACCTATCGCAATGCACATTCTTTAAAGGGACTGATGACGGCAATGACCCCTAGGAAATAAACAAAGATAATGATATTTCTACTGTGAGAGTGGGGTGAGAGTGGGGAGAGGCGGGTCTCAGTATCTCCACCCTCTGCTGCAGGGGCAGGAGCTGGCAGGTCCTCAGGGGCACTGCAGAGGGGAGTGCAGGGCTGGCAGAGGCTTCCTTTCATTTTCTGCTCTTTCCTCACTGTCCTATTTTGTTTCATGTGTATGTTTTATTTTGACAAATAAAAGACATGAAAACGATAACCTCGGCAGGTTGAAGATGGTGGTGGACTGAGTGGAGGCTACCCTGCCGCTCTCCCAGGACCAAACTGGAATGACAACTAAACTATAGAAACACCATCCTGAAAAAACTGCAACTGAATACGAGCTGGACGGCAACCCCATAACCAAGGAGGAAAAGGGGGACATCGCGTAGAGA
>NC_142102.1:13658314-13680814 GCF_054644295.1 Miniopterus natalensis | reverse complement strand
AGTAAGATGACCAAAAACTGCCCAGCGCTTAAAGGAGACCTTGATGTCTTACTTTAACTCAAAGGCTTAGCACCAAGGTGAATTAAAAGGTCTCTTACCTAGGACTTAAAACTCAAAACAAAACCCTCCTTTTCAGCTTCAGCCATTCACGGTGGATGGGATATAAAACAAAAAAAGGAACCACTGAACTGACAAAAACAATCCAACTCATAGGTATAGGTCTCACAAGTGTGGTTACCTGAAGAAGGGGGTGGGAGAGGGAGAATTGGGTAAAGGGCTCAAAATATAGGATAACACCCCAGGCGGTGTGGCTCAGGGGTCGAGTGTCAACCCATGAACCAGGAGGTCTGCAGTTCGATGCCCGGTCAGGACACATGCCTGGGTTTTGGACTCGATCCCCAGGAGGGGGTGTGCAGGAGGCAGCCCATCAATAACTTTCTCTCATCACTGATTTTTCTCTCTCGCCCTCCTTCCCTCCCTCCCTCTCTGTGAAATCAATAAAAACACATTAAAATATATATATACAGTCAAAGGTGGCTAAGCATACAACTGAATATACAGATACCAAGTTATGATGAAAAGTACCTGGCAATTACGTGATGTTAGGAACCAAAGTTACCTCCGAAACTTTAATCTCTTAAAAAGCTCCAATAAATGAATTGCAGGTAACCTGCAGAGAAGGAAACGTCCAAGCGACTTGTGACTTATCAAGGACACTGGCTGCCGCAGTGATACGGAGCTTTCAGGTTTCTAGTGGGAAAAGTATTTTAAACTCTGAATTCTGTCCCTGTCAAATCGTTAGTCCAATGTGAGGGCAGATTAAAGACAACCTGAGAACAACTTACGCCCTTTCCTATAAAATTAACTGAAGACGGTCTCCGACATAAGACATGTGTCGGGACAGAGAGGGCGAGACCTGTGACTTGGGACTCCCTGGAGCTGACCCAGGGAAGCTACTGCAGGGGCTGTCGGGAGGATTTCCACACCCCTGGCTCGGGGACACATCCCTGGGATGGGGACAGGGAGGAGGGCTGCAAGCAGCAAGTCTTCACTGGGGACACTTCAAACACTAGAAAGACTTAAGGATATGAAGAAAAGCAGGTGATGGAAGAAGAAAAGGAAGACAATTAGAAAACATGTCTGTAACCACAGAGGACTCAGAAAAGTGGGGCATGGGCTGCAGTCATAGCCCAGGCACCTCCCTGAAGAGGTGGGAGGTCTCACGATGCTACTGTACTGGAGGACAAATTATAGATACACCTATCGAGGTGCACATTCTTTAAAGGGATTGATGACAACAATGACCCCTAGGAAATAAACCAAGATAATGATATTTCTACTGTGGGGTGAGAGTGGGGAGAGACGGGTCTCAGAATCTCCACCCTCTGCTGCAGGGCAGGAGCTGGCAGGTCCTCAGGGGCACTGCAGAGGGGAGTGCAGGGCTGGCAGCGGCTTCCTTTCATTTTCTGCTCTTTCCTCACTGTCCCATTTTGTTTCATGTGCATATTTTATTTTGACAAAGAGAGGACATGAGAACGATAACCTCGGTGGATTAAAGGTGACGGAGGACTGAGTGGAAGCTATCCTGCCACTCTCCGGGGACCAAACTGGAATGACAGCTAAACTACAGAAAAACCATCCTGAAAAACCAACTGCAACTGAATACGAGCTGGACGGCACCCCCATGACCAAGGAAGAAAAGAGAAGATCGCAGAGACGTGTAGGAAGTGCGGAAGCACGAGAGGGCTGGCTGGGCTCCCACAGGCAGCAACTGAAGGTCCAGAGGGAGATCTCAGCCGTGGGGGGTTCCCACTGAGGACTCTGGGGCCTCAACCCCTGGTGGGGCTCCCCAGCCAAGAGCACCAGACCTGAGACGGATGCCCACATAACATCTGGCCCTGAAAAGCAGCCGCATTTCTGGCAGGGAGAGATGGCTGGAAATAAAGGCCCCCTCTTCAAGAGCCAACCCACAAAGTTTGGTGTGCAGCCACTCACCTTGAGCTCCAGCAGAGGGAGGGCAGAGTGGACCGTAGCTGTGTGGGAAGAATCTAGGCCGAAGGCACCCCTCTGGATTCCGGTGCAGAGCCATTCCCCCAGACTACAGAGGCAGACACTGACCTGTCCAGCAGGCTTTGCCTGAGGAGGAAGGAATTGCCCCCACCCTGCTAGAAAACCTCTCGTCCTACCCCCCTGGGGTTTCTAAAGCAGGAGGCTCATTAAGAGAATCAGGTTTATCAGCCTGCAGGCAGAGGCAGACCTCAGAGTGCTTTGAGTCTCTGCCTGATCTGCTTCTCAACCTGGGCCTTGCAAAAGCAGACTTAGGTGTGCATCTCGGTCCTGCCAAAACACACTCAGCCCTGAGAGAGGGGACCTCAAGCTGTAGGTTGCTGATAGCTCCAAACAGGATGCTCAAAGCCACTCACAAACAGCATCTGGCATTGGCCTGCATTAGAGACCCTCCAAAAGGACAGCTTGACCCAGCAGGCCAACCTAATGAATAGAAACTTGCCCAAATAGGCAGCTATTAGGGCAAGCTTCAGCTTCTAACAGACCCCATGCAAAACAGGTCCACTGTCCTAAGGGTTTTACCTGTTCCTTTTTGTTTTATACAAACAAAATTTATTTGAAATGCAGATGTCCAAGGCCTATCTCCAGAAATTCTTCAGCTGAATTTGAAGTAATATCCAAGAATATGCATTTTAAACATGTTTAGATATTTATATCTGGATTACTGCCTGAATTTTACAACTGGCTTCTGTTTTTGTATTTGCTGAGACACAATGACAAGTAAATGGGCTTGAATTTGGAATGTCAAGATGGACCAGATATATTATATTTGAAGTTAATGTAATACTCAACATAAGATTAGTGGTGTACGCCTCTCTCGTTGCTTTCTATTTGTATAGGGTTAGATATACTTTGTATTTCTCAAGGTACTGCTTCCCATTTTAAGTCTCTTTTTGCACATTAACTCCCTCATATGTGCTGATGTCTATTATGTATTTATTTAACAAACCAATTAAAATCAGTATATTTACTTATTTACTTTATAATCAAACCTCCATTACGCCTCTGACTCAGACACTCCAAAATCCTGAGGCTGTGCGTTCCTATTGCCTCCTTCATAAAGTAGTAAACTCCTACCCTATTACTTAATGAAAAAAGAACTTTCCTACATTGAAAAGGGTTATTGGAAACAAGGGGAGAGATGTACAAAATTATATAGCCACAAAGATGACGCAAGAAATTGAGCCAAGAAAGACTTTTACAAATGGATTTGTGCCCCTTTTTTGTGGCTCTTACATTATGATTATTTTCATAAGTGCTAATGAAAAATCTTCAGGGAGATGATGGCATCTAACAAAGTCATGACTTCAGGGATGCTTGACCTCCTTCCAGTCAAAAGAAGAAAAAGTTGCCTAACATAAAAAATTACAGGTACTAGTTAACTCCTATGCCCAAGTCCAAATTCAGATGTTGAAAACCCATAGCCCTAAATAAAAATTTATTCACTCTCTCTAGTTTTTCAGCATTGTGCCTAGAAGAGGAAGGTAAGAGAAATGGAAACAGGCATCTAGGATGAAAAAATAATGCAAATTGAAGGGAGATATAAAAATTATCAAACGAAGGCTGAGAAATTCAGGAATATAGTCTTAGATATTTATTGTAATCTCCAAAAATTAAAAGAAGATAAATCCAAAGAACAAAAACCACTTTCTATACAGAATTCACATACAAATACCTAATACAGAGCATACAATTTTTACACAATTAACTTCAAGAGAAGTAAAATTTCAAATGTGAATGCACTTTATAGCTTTAAGCCCAGGCAAGAGCTCCTGTGGACACGTGAAGAGTCACGAGATGTGCCGCGCAGTTTTCAGCTGAACATCAGATCGCCACAGGAAAGCAGGGAGCAGCTGCTAGTATTTGCTCAAGAAGAGCTCCACGGTGTCCCCAAGGCGCCCAGGGTGCCCGTCCCGGGGGCTCCAGCGCGCCCTCCCTCCCGGCGGCGGCGACCCGCACAGGACCTCTGGCGGGCGGGGCTCACCGCCCGAGTTACCTGAGGGCGAACTGCGGCTCCCGGGGCGCCCGGGGCCGCCTCCACTCGCGTTCTCGGCGACTTCCTTTTCCCTCAGTCCCGGGTAAATCTCGGCCTCTATGTAACCCGGGGAGGCTCTCAACGGACGGGGCGGGGCCAGTGGCGGCTCAGCCAATCAAGGCCGCTCGCCCGTCTCCACGGCGACCGCGGGGCTCGCTCCCTTCCCAGCTGCTGAGCGTCTCTGCTGAAGGCCGCTTGCGGTTTCTGAACATTGTATAAAAGAATCTAATAAACAAAATAGACTGAAGAAGAAAAAAGATCCAGAGAAACAGAAGCAGGGAACAGTCTGATGAATCTCAGTGGGGAGGCGGGGGTGGGGGAGTGGGTGGGGGGAGATTAATAGAAGACCTTATATGCATAACCTATAGACGCAAGGCAACTGTGTGGTGAAGGACTGGGGGGCGCGGATGCCGGGTGCAGGGGATCCATGGGGAGAAAAGGGGAGGATATATAATACTTTCAACAATAAAAGTAATTTTTTTTTAAAAATGAAGACAGCTCAAATAAAGTCAGACCAGCTACCAAAAGCAAAGGAAGGTCCAGGATCCAGGAGACACTCACACAACTTCACCACATGGGCAGGGAACCAGCAGGCTCAATGGCCCTTTCCTGGATCCTAGCACGGGGTCCGAGTCAAAGGGGTGGTCTTGGGGGAGCATCTTTGGAAGCCTAATGACTGCACCAAGTAATGTTAATCTCAGAAATCATTCAAACCTGTGAAGATATTTTGTGAGTTTATTTTAAATGGCATGCAATGAAATCCATTGGTGATAAATTAGGGAGGCAGGAGAAAGCAAAGCAGGGAAACCTCTGTGATTGGATAAAAGGTACAATGATAGACACATACTTCTTTTACGTAGGTGGTTACAGGATAGTTAACAGTCAACAGTTAACAAGATATCAATAACAATGAGAAAATTCCTGGTCTCTGCCCTATTGCATTGAGGACCTGGAAATTACTTTGTTTTGCAAAGACATGTGTTAGGTGTGCCATCCCAGATGCAGAAGATAACAGGTTAATGTGAAAATTAACCTTTGTCAGTGAAAAATACTGCCTCAGGAAAAGGCTACGAACCATAAGACTCTGATTGCTCAAACCGTATGTCCTCTGGCCACCAGGCCAGTGTCAAGAAACAGCCTGGGAAACGAACAAACCTGAGTTGAGCAATGGGAATGAAAGAGACAAAGTTATGGGATCAGGAGGACTGCTCTCTGAGAGGAGCAGCCCCAAATGGCTTCAATGCCTTTAGTATATAGTAAGTGACAATTGGTAATGAGGTGAGGGTGATACAAAGTATCGCCTTCAAGGCTGCATAAACACTCTTTCAGAGTAAACTCCCTGCCTCCCGTGTGAGCCCAGACCGTGGTAATTTCTTTATCTCCGCTCCTCATGGGAACTTGTGGGGAGGGTTGAGTCCTTGACTTCAAACCCTCAGGTGACATGGACCATGTCCGGACACGTCACCAGCTCCCAACAGTCCCGGGAAAGGGCTGTTTTACTTTCCCTTCTTGTCCAGGACCGGGAGGGTGAGGCAGTGATTCTAGCTAAAAACAGAATGACTAACCGCAAGAGTAAAACTAAAATAACTATGAACACCTGGCAGTGATGAACTGGCACCAAAGGTACGAGGCATGTCTAACCTCCAGTCTCCGCAAGCAGACACTCTCGGGTGACTGACGGTCTCCCTCGTGATGTGCAAGGGCCTCATAGGGACTCTAGAATACAATTGTAACTAGACTTTGACCCGTCTGGGGAGTGCATATAAGGTTTGGTCGCCCAGCATTTCGGTCCTCAGGGTTGTTTTAGACAGCCTGTGAGAGAAACCGAGGCACGTAAACTGAGCGAGGGTGACCGTCAGGCTTCGCAGCCTCTGAGCACCTCCTCCACAAGCAGCACACTCTGACCCACCACGTTGATCCCCAAGGATTCGGCTCGCAGCCGTGACCCTCGAACCCACACTCTCCTATCACCCATGTGTTGTTACGATTTAATAGGCCTCACCTGCCCAACTGGTCTGTTTAACCTACACTTTCGCTGGTCTCTATGCTCCAGGAACACTGTTGCATTTGTCCCTCAGTTAAAAACTGGACAGGAACCGTTAGACAGGAATCACTTTCTAGGACAGGAAATGGACCCTCCTCTTCTTACCTGTGCCCTAGTGACATTGTAGGGAACATCGCTGGGCTAGCTCTTTATTTTTAATATATTTTTATTGATTTCAAAGAGAGGAAGGGAGAGGAAGAGAGAGCTAGAAACGTCAATGATGAGTCAGTGATCGGCTGCCTCCTGCACACCCCGTGCTGGGGATCAAGCCTGGAACCGGGACATGTGCCCTGACTGGGAATCTAACCTCGATCTCCTGGATCCTAGGTCGATGCTCAACCACAGAGCCACGCTGGCAGGGCTGGGCTAGCTCTTTAAATTGGCAGCTAATAACCTGTATCTGGAGGTGGTGAATGCCCAACTCTTTGCAGGAAAACAATAAAGCCAGTCTTCCTCAACACTGTGGCTTGAAGGACAAGGTTAACTGTGGTCTCTTTCCTCCCTGCATCTTTTCATAGCTATGGAGTTCCCTCTCTCTCCTTCCCTCCCTCTCTCTCTCTCTCTCTCCCTCTCCCTCCCCCTCCCCCCCTCTCTCTCTCTCCCCCTCCCCCCTCCCTCTCCCTCTCTCTCTCCCTCCCTCTCTCTCCCCCTCCCCCTCCCCTCTCCTCTCTCTCTCTCTCCCTCCCTCTCTCTCCCCCTCCCCCTCCCCTCTCCTCTCTCTCTCTCCCTCCCTCTCTCTCCCCCTCCCCCCTCCCTCTCCCTCTCTCTCTCCCTCCCTCTCTCTCCCCCTCCCCCTCCCCTCTCCTCTCTCTCTCTCTCCCTCCCTCTCTCTCTCCCCCTCCCCCTCCCCCTCTCCCTCTCCCTCTCCCTCTCTCCCTCTCTCTCTGCAGACTGCCACACTGTGCAGGCATGGGTGGAGTATTTAAGAGCCATTAGGCACTCGCCACTCCCACAACAGGATGAGTTGGTCATGGACCACGGAAGTTTGCAGTAGGGACCTCGGTGACTGCAAGACAACATCCATACACCCAGGAACACTGTGAAATCACACAAGGCCCTTCCCCACAGATTTTCCCTGTTAGGTCACTAGTTCCAATGGAGACAGAGTTTTTTGGGTTGTTGTTTTTTAATATGTATCTTTCTTGATTTCAAAGAGAGGAAGGGAGAGGGAGAGGGAGAGATAGAAACATCAAGGATGACAGACAGTCACTGATCGGCTGCCTCCTGCACACCCCTGACTGGGGATCGAGCCTGCAACTCCGGCATGTGCCCTGAACCAGGAATCAAACTGTGATCTCCTGGATCCTAGGTCGACGCTCAACCTCTGAGCCACACCCAGCCAGGCTGGGGAGAGAGATCTTTGCCCTTTGGCTGGAAGGATGTTCTTTTCTTCACTTTCTCTTCCTTCCTTTGTGTCTGTAGTTAAACTCAGATGAACTTCTTTGAGCTTCTTGAAATCCTCAATGCAGCGCTAAGGGTTAAGGGTTGAGAGACCCTAGGCTACAGGTAAGGGTCAAGAAAATTAAGAACAGGGGAAAGAATAGATGGCTGTTCTTTAACGTTCACGTTTCTGTTGGAGTTGCTTTGTGAGGGTCTCAACAGGACATGATGCTGGATAAATGAGAGCCCAAAATATTCTGACTTGGAAAATGAGGGACACTTGGCGGTTTCTAACCTTCCTAGACAAGGCCCACAGGGCTCACCCCCGGGGCCGGAGGTGCTGTCTCTGCCTGGCTGCCCAGCTCACATGCAGGGAGTATGCCCACCCTCCCTGCGACTGGGCATCTGGGGCTGCTGGGAGGTCTGCCCTCAGGGCACGAGGAAAGCTCCACATCCCCTGTCCCCCTGGGCGAAAGGGACCCTGCCCTGCTGTGGTTCTCAGGCCACAGGACTACTGCCCGGACAGTCCAGAGACTAGCAGGGACGCCTCTGACTCTCGGCTGGGAATTTACGTCCTCCGCAGATGGGAGCCAGTCCAGTGTCTGCAGATACCCCATTGGGGTGACATGCCCCTGGGGGTGAAATGTGACGAGTCCCTCAAGCTTTGGTTTTATCTGTGTGTGTTTTTTTATCTTTATTGTTGAAAGTATTAGAAATGTCCCTTTTTCCCATTTACCCCTCGCGCCCGCTCCCTTCCCCTCTCCAGCCTTCCCCTCACTATGGTCGGTCCCTCACGGGCATGGACACTATGGTCGGTCCCTCACGGGCATAAACACCTGCAAGTTCATTGGTGACTCTTCCCTCCTCCCTCTTCCCTCTGAAACCCGTCGGTCTGACGCTTTATTTCTGACGCCTTTTTGGACCTGCCTTAGTTAAACATAACTATTACTCACGATGCCACTTCGAGATTTAAAGTTCTCCCAGAGACTCTCCTACTATATTATTTCACCTGTTCTTTGACTATTTGAGCCCCACGCACTGTTCCGTCCACGACTTGTCTGGGGAGGATGTGCTGACAGTCCCCCGGGTGCAGCGCAGCCTTCACCACACACGACCTGGGTACTGTTCATCCTGAAAGGGGGCTGACAAGGGAGGGCGCCCACGGGCCCAGGAGAAAGTCCGCGTCCTGAGCACAGTCTGGCGGCAGGAAGGCCCGGGCCGCCCTCAGGACCTGCGGGCGCTCGGCTCTCCCAGCTCCTGCGGCGCCCGCGCCTCACCCACGCGGGGGAAACTAGCGGGAGAAACCGCCCGCCGCCGAAGGCTTCTTGACAGGCACTCGCAGGACCCAGAGCAGCCAATCACCGCGCGGTGGGGCGGGTCCTTCCACAGGATGCGAAGACCCGCCCGCCAGACGCCAGACCGGAGCCAAAGATTCTGACCGCAACTGACTGACAGGCTCCATGCTATGCCCCGCCCTTTCAGCTTCTTCTGACCACCCATTGGCCCGCAGGGCCCTGTGATCGCAGCACTGATTGGTGGCTTTGCCTGACGCCTCTATAAGGCGGGAACCTAGCCCCGGGCGCCCTCGCTCCTCCTGAGGGCAGGTAGCGCGAGGGGCTCAGAGAGGGCGCTCGGCCAGAGTGGGCAGCGCAGCAGGAGAGCCGGGACACTGACAGGAAAATGGGGGCCTTGCTGTACGAAACCCTTAGCCCGAGGCCTTCGAATTCCAGCCCAAGACCCTAGATGCATCTCCTCCTGAGATGCTCCAAGTCCTCTCAGCATTGAAGGACCCCAAGTCTCCTCACCCAGATAAACACTAAACCCCCCAATGCTCACATCCCCAGACACCCTGAAAACCCCATTCCCCTCAGCCGGGGCACTCTAAATACAGCCCAGAAAGACCAAATCTCCCACAACTCAAACCCTAAATACCCCCATCCTGGGAACTCAATGTCAGGAAGCCTGAAACCCCTTAATGAGAGACCCCAAATCTCCTCACCCTCAGAGGTCCCAAATCCTGTCACCCCGAACATTCTAAATGTCCTTGACCAGAAAAACCCCAGGTCTTGTCCAAGTCTCCTCAGGCTGAGAAGTCCCTGCCCCTTGGAGACTGCGCCTCGTTATGCGCAGATTTTTCTAGAATGTCCAGGTGGAATTCCCTCCATTGTCGCCGGCACAGCCCCTCCTAGCTGTCAGCGCGCCTCCAGCCTCGACCCTCAGGACCTCCAGACCCCAACTTTCCCCTCAGGGCCCCTCAGGACCCCACGGTCACCCCCCAGGCCCCTCACCCACCCCTGACCCGCCTCCCCAGGGCCCCTCAGGGCCCCTCAGACGCCCCGGCTGAGCCCCCCAGGGCCCCTCAGAGGCCCATGAGACAGCGAGGCGGGAGCTGCGGGAGCGAGTCTGCTTCCACCGGCGGGTCTGCATGGCCGCGTCCCCGTCCCAGCCGTGCCCTGGTCGCAGCTGGGTCCCGCGTCTTCCCCTCTGGACGCCCTGCCCGACGGGGAGACGGGCTGTCACCCTCTCAGCACCTTCTCGTTCCACAGGCACCTTGGCCTCAGGCTCAGGGACTCGGGGTCGCAGCACCATGAACCCCGACGGGCTCGCAGGGGAGCCCTGAGGAAGAAGGGGGAGAGCGGGGTGGAAACCCAAGGTGGGAGCTGGGGGGCCGCGGGGAGCCGGGGAGCAGGGCTGGGTGCCCCTCTCTGCGCATGGGCAGCGCGGAGGCCGGGAGAGCCCCCCAGGGGTCAGGGCCGGGTCAGGTCACGGCGGGGGCACAAGCGCCAGAGCGGCTCAGGAGCCGGGACGCGACGGGCGGGGCGGGGGGCAGAGCGCTTGGTCCCGGCCCCGCAGAGGCCACAGAGGCCTGGCTGCTCCCCGCGCGAGGCGGAGCGAAGGCCCCGCGGCGAGTTCTCCCGCAGGAGTGACTTGCCGACGGAATCTGTTATCGTCTCCAGGCCAGAGCCGCTCTCAGAGACATTTCCGTCTACTTCCCCCGGGAAGAGCGGGCACAGGTGGGAGACGGCAGAACGCGGTGCGGGAACGTGAAGAGGAGCCACGAGGGGCTCCCAGCCTAGGGGACGGCGGTGCTGGGCCGGGGACCCGGGACACGGCGCACGGGGCTGTCTCTCCTCAGGCGCTCTGCCTGCAGCGCCCTCCCGGGTGGGCACCAGTCCCGGGGATGCTGCTCCTGCGTCAGTGCAGGGCTCGCGCTGGCCGCGCAGAGCTCTCAGCACCTGGTTCTGGACTCTCCGTCCCACCCCCTCCCCTCCCCCCCATCGCATCCCATCCCCACCGGCTTGGTGGCCTTTGTTCCTCCTTCAAACTCTTCACTTTCAGGACCAAGGTTTTGTTTCCTTCCAGGTCTCAGAGCCCCTCGACCAGCTGTCATGTGTCACCGCAGGCAGGTCACCAAACCCCAGGCGGAGGACCCTGAGGACTGTGGTGAGGAGAGGACCCCGAGGCAGCAAGGTGAGGGGCCTGGAGAACTCAGAGGTGCCCTCCCGGAATGGACCTGGGTTTAGGTCAGGCTGCATCTCAGGAGTTACCAAGGGAACTGTGTTTGCTTGTTCAGCAAACAAGCAAGATGCAAAACTGTTATACAGTAAGGGGCTATTCATATAAACTCTTTAAATGGGTAAAAGAATTATATGTTTTTATTGTCGACACTATTACAGAGGTCCCCATTCCAATATATAGTTATATATGTTGAAAGCACACCCACGCCTTTCTGCCCCCCCCCCCTTATTCCCCCACAGCCTACGTCTCCTAAACACTAAAGGACCCCAGGAGGTTTGCATGAGCATCAGCAGCTTGTTCCTGGATAACCCCCTGAACCTGTCTCCAAGGCCCTTTCTCTGTGAATTGACAATGGGCCAAAGCAGCCCCGCCTAGGCTGATTGCTTTCCTATAACAATGAGCCAAGGCAGCCCAGACTAGGCTCTCCTGCTGCTTCTTCTGTCCTAAGCCCTTCCTTGTTTCACTGTGCCCATCTTTAATAAACATACTCTCAAAATAAAAATAAATAGATAGCCCTGGCTGGGTGGGCCAGTCAGTTGGAGCATCCTCCCCTACACCAAAAAGATTGCAGGTTCGATTCTGGGTCAGGGCACAAACCTAGGTTTTGTGTTCGGTCCCCAATAGGGGTGCATGCTGATCAATGTTTCTCATATCAGTGTTTCTCTCTCTCTCCCCCTCCTTCCTCTCTCTCTAAAATAAATAAAAACATATCCTTGGTTGAAGATTAAAAAACAATAATAATAGCCCTGACCATTTGCTCAGTGGTTAGAGCATCAGCCATGGACTGAAGGGTCCCAGGTTTGATTCCAGCCAAGGGCAGGTACCTTGCTTCCAGGCTTGATCGCAGGCCCCAGTCAGGGTGCGTGCAGGAGGCAACCAATCAATGTGTCCCTCCCACATAGATGTTTCTCTCTCTCTCCTTTCCACTCTCTCTGAAAAGCAATGGAAATAATATCCCCAGGTGAGGATTAAAAAACAACAATAATAATAGACACAGCGTGGAGGTGCAAGAGGGTATAGGGGGGATAAATGGTGATGGAAACAATAAAAGAAAGAAAGAAGAATAAATAAATATATATTTATAGATAATTAATAAGCATTAAGTATATAAAATACAAAAGTGAGTAAGAACTAACTAATTCAGGACAGCTGTCATCACAGAGGAGGAAGACCTGGCTGCCTATTAGCTTGCATAGGGACATATGAGAAAAATTAATAATCATGGTGATTAAGGGGGTTGGGCTGTGGGCCTGGGTAGAGAGTAGTTCATCACTTAATCAGGCCTTGATGTCTGCCATGGCATCATTCTGTCAACTTTCATGAAAGTGTGGTCAGTAGGGTCGTCCCGCTTTCACGGGTCTGGGGTTTAAACACCTGAAGTCAAGATGTTATCTCTAACTTACCCAAAACTCTGTGTCTATGGCCAACAGCCCTGAGTCTTTGTTCCTAAGACTGTGTGATGCTTACCAGAATCTAATGATTAACAAAGGGGGTGGACAGCCAGTACATGCAAAGGTGGAAGGACAAGAAAGGAATGAGGCAAAGTTGTCACGGTGCCATTGGACTGGACAAGGCCAGTGTGAATCAAGAAGACAGAAAGGAGAAACAGAGTTTGTGAATGGTTATGTGGCTTTTATTACATTTCTGTCATGAATAGGCCAATTTTTTACATAAACGTAATAGATAACTTATAAACATAGGAGGAAGCAGAGATGATGCTTTGTCTTTTTTTTTTTTTTTTTTTTTTAACATTCTAAAATAAATGATGTCCCCAATAGAATCATAGGCCTTAATGAAACCTCAGAAAACATTTTCCAGTTATCCTTGGACTATCTTTGTATTACTCTCTGATTTAGAATTCTCTGTCTCTCATAAGAATCTCCAGATTTTGGAAAAAATTACCAACCAAAACACTGATTTCTCGTCATCTTTTAGTCAAAGCTTCTTGGGCGACCTTCAGAGTAGAACAGAGTAAATACCAGAAGGTGTGTATTTCCCAAATCCTGTTGACAAGAAAATCTTACTCATGGGTGCAATTCAGGTAAGAGTAGGAAAACGCAGAGAGTATCCTAGGAACCGCTGCCTTCCTCTGCTGATCTCTTCAACACAATGTCCGATATTATCATCTTAATAGTTCATGACAACAGCAACAAGAGTAGCTACCACTCATTTTATTTTCACAATGTTTCAGACTTTAAGAATTCAACATGAATAAACTCACTTAAACCTTACCCCACTCCTATGAGCTAGGTACTATAACGATCACCGTTTCTGATGAGGAAACCAAGGTTTCAGACATATAGAAATGTTTGATTTTTCTGAGATCACAGTATCAGTGGTAGTGCAATATAATCCACAGCCTCTTCTCTAAACCACTTACAAGCTCATTAAACCAGTCATGCTTCTATACATTTTACCCGGTCTTATTCATGTATCACTACATCATTCATCTGACTGGTGATTCCAAACTCAGCTCTTTTCTGCTATGCTTCAGTGAGAGGTGCACTAAGACCCTCTAACTAACAGAAGCTCACTGACGTATAGGCAGTTTGTACAGTGGGTGGTCCCAGATGAAGAAGGGCGCAGGATCCCCAGTATCAGAGCCTCCCACTCTAATAAAAGAAAGCATCTCCCATCCCTGAAAAGCTTCAGGTTTGATGACTGAGGAACAACAAATAAATAATAACGTGACTTAAGGACTTCATCTATGTTACACACTATTCAATAGAAACTTATCCATCTGGAACTGATTTCAAAGGTCCACTCCTGTAGGAGGAAGTACCAGCTTCTTTCTCTGAGCTCTAATTAGGCCACTCTCATCTTGTTTGGAACCATTTGTTCAGCCTGCCTGGCTCTGCATTGTGAGCTCTTTGAGAGGCTGATTCTTCTAGAAGTCCCAGGCTCAGCTCAGGGTCCCTGAGGGTCCCCTGAATGTTTGCTGAATGAATGATTTCATATTTACAAATTAAACTAGAGGAAGGTCAATGAATACTAAAGATAATTAATGTGCAATTTCAAATATGGAGATGGCTGAGGGGTAAACTGATAAGAAGACTGTAATCTCACAGTCAGTATTAAATAGCTCACAAAACACTTTGGTGTGGACATCATTATATTTCATGTTCACTATAACATTAAGAATTAGCATGCGCCCAGCCGGGCATGGCTCAGTGGTTGAGCGTCGACCTAGGATCCAGGCGATCAGGGTTCGATTCCCGGTCAGGGCACATGCCCGGGTTGCAGGCTCGATCAATGACTCTCTCATCATTGATGTTTCTATCTCTCTCTCTCCCTCTCCTTTCCTCTCTGAAATCAATAAAGGTATATTTTAAAAAAGAAAAAGAAAAAAAGAATTCGCATGTTATCGATCAGGAAACTGAAGAGAACTAGCTAGTGATACAACCTTACTCAAACATAATTGATGGGAGCCAGCTAAACTAATCACAAATATTCTTTCCAAGATACAACAATTTGCAAATTTCAACACCAATTTCTGTATTGTTTAGATATGTTTCTGCCAACTATTTCTTTTTTCTCTCCCCAATACCCCTCACTTTCACTACTATAGAGAAAACTGAAAGGAAAGAGCCTTAAGGCATGGGTTCCAATCTTGGATTCACTACCCACATGGCCCTTTCTTTTCCCTCTAATATTCATACTTCCCAGGTATTTCCAAGGGTTGTTGAAGTATTGATTAAAGTCATGCATGTAAAATATAAGTCTTAAAGCATTAAGAAATGAATGTTGTCTTTTAACGTGTGACTTTTACATTGCAGGCAATGTCCAGGGCACCATTAAGTAATGATTCCAGTTTGAAGGAATTGTCAGGAACAGCAAATCTGCTGACCACAAGTGGTTCATAGCCGGCCCAGAAACCAGTGTCCCCTCCTGGGGAAGCAAGTACCTCTGGACAGCACTCTAGACCAAAATTGGGTAAGAGAAAATAATTTGGAGGTTTCAGTTCCACTAAGTCCTCTAGAAAGGCTGATGAGTATGGCTTATGTATGTGGGGTAGACTGCAGAGGCCTGGATTGAAGCTGGACTAAGCTGAGACAGAAGGTAGCACTGGAACTTTGGGCAAATCTTATAAACCCTGAGCTCCTGAATGCTCATGTGTAAAGGGAACATAAGGATACAGAACTCATATATTGTTTGAGAGCATTACATTATATTTAAAGTAACTGACACATGCAAGTTTTCCAATAAATCCATCTGTGATAATAGCAACCATACTTTCTTGGTGTTGTACGCCCAAGCCTTTACTCAATACCTAACCCATAATGTGCCCTCAATAAATATTTTATGAATGAGTAAAGATTGGGAAAGATTTTCCCTGATAATGGGAAAAATCTAGAAACTAAAATTGAATCCGTCTTTGGTAGTCTTTGTGGAGCCTTAGTCTCTCTTACTTACCAGAGGAAAATACCAAGAGTATATAGAAGAACAGGTAATAATTTTTTAAAAATATATCTTTATTGATTTCAGAGAGAGGAAAGGAGAGGGAGAGAGAGAGAAACATCCATGATGAGAGAGTCATTGATTGGCTGTAGCCCGCAACCTGGGCATGTGCCCTGACCGGGAATCGAACCCTGATCGCCTGGATCCTAGGTCGACGCTCAACTGCTGAGCCACACCTGGCTGGGCAGAACAGGTAATAATTTAATGGGAGGAGATTGTGTGTTTTCTGACAAAACAGGGACCAACACGCCACACCCCACCCCCCTCTCTCACCTGCTCTTCTCCAACTTAGAATTCAGGAGGAAGGGGATGGAAGTGAAGATGTACAGCTTACAAGAAAGAAAGGGCCACATGTACCAAGAGGTCAGCGAACACCCAGGACGGCGACTACCTCTGTAAGTGACCCTCACCAAGAAGCATGTTATATCTTGATACAATAATTTCATCTGGTCATTGGGTGCCCAAATCATTCCTTTCCTCTAGTGACCTGGAGTACAGGATTGAGGCTCAATTATGTGAGTGCCTGGGTTCTCTCTGAAACTCTTTACATCCGGGAACATGCACTACACCTTTCCTGATCCCTGTTCCTCTTGCTTCCAGGTTGTGAGAAGTGTCAGAACTTCTTCATTGACAGCTGTGCTGTGCATGGGCCCCCTATATTTGTAAAAGACAGTGCAGTGGACAAGGGGCACCCCAACCACTCAGCCTTCACTCTGCCCCCTGGGTTGAAAATCAGACTGTGAAGCATCCCCGAGGCTGTGCTTGGAGTGTGGAAAGAGGAATCGGATCTGCCGGTGGGTCTGCACTTTGGCCCTTATGAGGGCCAGATCACAGAAGATGAAGATGCAGCCAACAGTGGATACCCCTGTCCTCTGGCTTCACACATCCCTCCTGTGGTTTGGTGGGAACCCACCTTCTACATGCTAGATCATGGGTGGGCATAATATGGTTAGCTCTGTGTACTGAGTGGAGTTTGTATGAACAGGGAGCTCCTGTTTGAGGATCAGACCGTGAGTGGGAGCAAGGTGGTACAGACACAAAGGAGCGGCTCCTCCCTGTGAGACTCCTGCTCTGAGTGGACAAATGGACTCAGACATATAGATTATGAGTCAGAAAAATATCGTGTGGTCACCATCGACAGTTGAATCCCCATGCAGGCTGAAGGAACCCTAGCCCTAACGCTAACAACCCTAAACCTAGCCCTAGCTCTAAACCTAGCCCTCGCCCTCGCCCTCGCCCTCGCCCTCACCCTAGCACTAGCCCATTTCAAAGAATGGATGAATGAATTTGTTAGTCTTTTGCCAATATTTCCCAATCCTTAAGTTTTTAAGAGTGACTGTCCTTATTTTACAATTAGTCTTTATAGGGCCACAGGTGTGACTCCAAAATATCCAAGCCCACCAAATCTTTTTACCTCCCCAAAACCTCCTCAGTTCCTCAGATTCACATAGATAATTGGCTTTATGAAACCCAGTCCTCGGACCTTTCAAATGCAAATACCTGGTCAAAAACTCTTATCTAGATAATCTTTTAAAATACTAAAATAAAATACAAGTTTCTGGGAGGTGAGCCTTTTTGAAAGGAAAGAAAAAGGAAAAGAAAAAGGAGAACCTTAGCAATCTATGTAAATCAATTTAACTTATTTCAACTATTCCTTTTTAAATTTCAAGCTGTTGATTTAATGTCTTATAATTTGTGGGAGGTGTGCTTTTTGAAACGGAGAGTATGTTTGAAATGTGTTCATAAAACTCAATCTAAAGAGTAGTAATTGCTTACTTTAGAGGGGTCACTAAAATCAAAGGTTTTAAAGAGTTACGAATTTTAATTAATTGGGAAGAAAGCGTATGCTTTGGATAACAGAAGGTATAAGGTACGGAAACATATTTTCAAGGGAAAAATAAAGTGAGTTGTTCTAAAGCTGGTTGTTTCAGAATGGGTAAAAAGGTCTGAACTTAATAACACACTCAAAGAATATAAAAAAGACTTAAGGGAAAATAGACAAATTGATAATCGTAATAGATTTAACACACCTCTCATTCAGGGACAGAGCCTACCTCTTTCAGAACCAACAGACGGCCACTAAAACCTCAATGTGATGTAAGAAACTTCAACAACATGACCCGCAAATGGAGTTCAACATTCACAAATAATCCGCTCTACCCCCAGGTTTGCCTGATCACCTGCGCCCGGGTGTTATTCCCAAGGTGCCCACGAGATGGCAGCATTCAACATGCAGGTGATGCCCTCTACCCGGCCGCTTTTCCTGAGCTCCTGCGCCCGGGTGTTATTCCCAAGGTGCCCAGGAGAGGGCAGCAGAGAAACACGCTTGGAATGTCTCTAAAGTGACCGTGGCCAGGGCGCAGAGGGAGCAGGACAAAGGCGCTACACCCTCTGCGCCCCAAGGATCATGATCTCGGGAACTGAATCTGACCGGGGCCTCCTGGGTGAAACGCGCAGGGAATGCTGTTGGCCGAGGGGCTCCCCAACTCCGTCTCCACTTTCACGGACAGAGGCCGAGGCCCATGAAGGCAGCCAGTCCGCAGCCAGCTCCATCAGGAACCTGGGTGTCCAGCCTCTGGGCCCCAAAGATGCGACGTCAGGCCGGGCACCAAGCAACATCACGTGGGCTAAGACGTCAGGTTGGCGTGATATTGTTGGGGGCAGAGATGTGGATCACCCTCTGTTAACCGTGATTGTTAAATGGGGAGGGCACCTCGTAGGAACAGGACCCTCGTTTAATGATGATTCACCGTACTGACTAATAGAGGATTTTCCTACAGACCCCGGGAAACTGCCGGATGTGCTATGGCGCAGCCCACATCGAGCCCACTGAATAAACCTCATTTCAGCCTCAGGACATGTCCCAGTGGCTGCCTGGGCAAGAGGGTTTAAAGACCACTTCCACCGCAAGGAGACGTTAACTAGGCTGCGACAGAGGGGTTGGCGTGTCATTGGCAGCCCGGCAGAATACCGCGGTTGGTTAGAGGGCCCTCCAGACTAGGACAAGGTTGTGGGTTCGATCCCCACCAGGGCACATAGAAGAATCAACCGATGGGTGTGCCTCACGGAAGATGATGCACCGGCTGGGGCCCTAGGACATGGCCTGTGGCCCACAAAGTCCCCCAAGTTACAGGAGCCGCTGTGACCACAATGCCAACCGCATCCTCCCCCACGGTCAGCACCAATGGCTCAGGGCACAGAGGGCGCCCGGGGCGCCGAGGCCACCACCCCCTCCCCAGGGAAGAGGGCCTGCAACCACAGACCTGACAGCTTTACCACCCCGAAGCCCCGCCCTCGATGCTCAGACTGGGCGAGCGCCGTGGAGAAAATGAAATGACTGAGGTGAACGAGGAAATTGCCAGGTAGAAAACTCCTCCCACCTTGAGATGGGAATGACTCTGGAAAAGAAAGGAAAGCATCAACCGGGAAGTTGCGACTCGAAGGCATCCTTGGCCCACCTGGAGACAGACGAAAGCATCCTAATGAGGAGACAGAAGCAGATTCACCGCGGGAAGAACACCATGGCCTATGACCGCAGCATTAGAGTTCCCGAGGACCTTCCAAACATGGCATGAGCCAGAGCCCCCACAGCACTTCTCAGCAGAACCACCCAGGGAACTCAGGAAATCTCCCGTTTTCATCAGGATAAAGCTGTCACTTGTGTTGAATGGACGAATGGCCACACCTGCTTCCCTAGGGCACTGGCCTGGCTCTGAGAGGTGGCTCAGCCCAGGCTTCCCCCTGAAAGCTCAAGGAGCATCCTGGCCCCCCAGAAGGCATCGCTGCAAGCCTGGCTGTCAGCCCACTGTGCCTGGAAACCCACACAGCATTACTCAGGCAGGTGCCCTCTGCCTGACTCCCCCTCCCCCCTGAACAACCCTGCTCCCCACTGCACAACCCCCAGCTCCCATTCCATTGACGTCCAGCCTCGAGGCCTCATGTCCTGTGTTCATCTTTGGCTAGCTGATTCACTCCAGGAGTTAGGAAGGAAGCCCACACTACCTCCTAGGAAAGCCTCACCTGGCTGGATGGCAGGGGCTAGAGCTGGGAAAGGTAGAGGGGGCAGGTGTGGAAATTCCTCGCCACACTCCTTGGTTCCCCCTGTCTGCATGCTCCTGGACTGTTGCTCTGGATGCTGCTGGACTGTTGCTCTGGCCCCACACACAGCCAGTCCACAGCACCCAGGATCCCCATGGCCCTCCCAAGGCCCTTTAAGACTACAATCTGGATATGAATCCAGGATCTTTATGCTGCTCAGAAACTCTGACAGCCTTTATCTGGGGAAAGAAAAGGCCAGAAAGAGGCTGCAGGAAAATCCCAGGACAATCTCAGGAAAAGGCCTGAGCACCATCCTTGGGACAGATAGCCTGTCTGCCCTCACGATTCGGGATGTTTGTCTGAGGGAAAAAACACCCTCTTCTTTTTGGGAGATGCTGGCTGGGGACTGTTGTGATTTCCAGAAACAGGTAAGCAAAGGACTTTATTGGCACTGTCTTGGTGGGCATCAGTAAACCAGGTAAGACTCCCCCCGTAGCCTGTGGATAGTGTTGCCTGAGCCACAAGGCGTTGCTGCCTTACCTCTGATGGAAGGCAAATTCTGGAGCCTGCAGTGGGGGCTGTGTCACCAGGAAGCTGCCCGCCTGTGTGCCTGCCTGGCTAACGCCAGTGCCCTGACCCTCCTCCCGGTATGTGCTCTGGGGGTGCTGCTGGGTGGGTCCGCGAACCCTGCACACAAGGAATGTCCACAGCCCAATGTTGGGGGGTGGGGCCCGGCTCACATACAGCACAACCAAGGCAGAGCTTGGAATTCTCTTAAAATATAGAATTGTCCAAAGAAAATATTGGAAGGCAGATTTTAAGAAACACCCTCAAAAGCATGTCCAATAACAAAGAAAAGAAGACCTAAGATACAAGGTAACCGTTTTGGAAGATTGGTCCAGGATTTCCAACATCCACATCTCATCTGTGCTCGAGAGAAACCGGAGAACACGGAGGGAAGAAATTATCAAAGAGTCAGATGACCAAAAAATGCCCAGAGCTTAAAGGAGACCTTGATGTCTTACTTTAACTCAAAGGCTTAGCACCAAAGTGAATTACAAGGTCTCTTAACCTAGGGCTTAAAACTCAAAACAAAACCCTCCTTTTCAGCCTTAGACATTCATGGTGGTTGGAATGTAAAACAAAAGGAGTAACCAATGAACAGACAAAACCAATTCAACTCATAGATCCAGATCCCAGAATGGTGGTTACGGGGAGAAGGGGGCGGGGGAGGGAGAATTGAGTAAAGGGCTCAAAATATTCGGTAACAGCCCAGGTGGGGTGACTCAGTGGTTAAGCGTCAATCTATGAACCAGGTGGTCCCAGTTCCATGCCTGGTCAGGGCAACATGCCTGGGTTTCGGGCTCGATCCCCGGTAGGGGGCGTGAAGGAGGCAGCCCATCAATGACTTTCTCTCATCATTAATGTTTCTCTATCTCCCTCCCTCGATCTCCCTTCTTCTCTGTGAAATCAAAAAAATCATATTACAATACATATTACAATACAAGACAACCTGAGAACAATTTATCAGGAAATTTATTTTTCACTCACCCTTTACTGTAAAATTAACTGAACATGGTCTCCAACATAAGACATGTGTCAGGAAAGAGAGGGGAAGACCTATGACTTGGGACACCCTGGAGCCGACCCAGGGAAGCTACTGCAGGGGCTGTCGGGAGGACGGCCTCACCCCTGGCTCGGGGACACATCCCTGGGATGGGGACAGGGAGGAGGGCTGCAAGCAGCAAGTCTTCACTGGGGACACTTCAAACACTAGGAAGACTAAAGGATGTGAAGAAAATCAGGCGATGGAAGAAGAAAAGGACAATTAGAAAACCCAAGAAAACATGTCTGTAACCACAGGGGACTCAGAAAAGTGGGGCCTGGGCTGCAGTCATAGCCCAGGCACCTTCCTGAAGAGGTGGGAGGTCTCACGATGCTATTGTACTAGAGGACAATCAGAGACACCTATCGCAATGCACATTCTTTAAAGGGACTGATGACGGCAATGACCCCTAGGAAATAAACAAAGATAATGATATTTCTACTGTGAGAGTGGGGTGAGAGTGGGGAGAGGCGGGTCTCAGTATCTCCACCCTCTGCTGCAGGGGCAGGAGCTGGCAGGTCCTCAGGGGCACTGCAGAGGGGAGTGCAGGGCTGGCAGAGGCTTCCTTTCATTTTCTGCTCTTTCCTCACTGTCCTATTTTGTTTCATGTGTATGTTTTATTTTGACAAATAAAAGACATGAAAACGATAACCTCGGCAGGTTGAAGATGGTGGTGGACTGAGTGGAGGCTACCCTGCCGCTCTCCCAGGACCAAACTGGAATGACAACTAAACTATAGAAACACCATCCTGAAAAAACTGCAACTGAATACGAGCTGGACGGCAACCCCATAACCAAGGAGGAAAAGGGGGAGATCGCGTAGAGACATGTAGGAAGTGCGGAGGCACCAGAGCTGGCTGGGCTCCCACAGGCAGCAGCTGAAGGTCCGGAGGGAGAGCTCAGCTGTGGGGGTTCCCACTGAGGACTCTGGGGCCTCAACCCCTGGTGGGGCTCCCCAACCCAGAGCACCAGACCTAAGACAGGTGCCCACATAACATCTGGCCCTGAAAAGCAGCCACATTTCTGCCAGGGAGAGATGGCTGGAAATGCAGGCTCCCTCTTCAAGAGCCAACCCACAAAGTTTCGTGTGCAGCCACTCACCTTAGGCTCGGAGGCCAGAGTGGACTGTAGCTGTGTGAGGAGAATCTAGACCAAAGGCACCCCTCTGGATTCCTGTGCCGAGCCATTCCCCCAGACTGCAGAGGCAGACACTGACCTTCCAAGCAGCTTTTGCCTGAGGAGGAAGCAATTGCCCCACCCTGCAAGAAAACCTCTTGCCCTACCCCCCTGGAGTTTCTACAGCCTGAGGCTCATTAAGAGAATCAGGTTTATCAGCCTGCAGGCAGAGGCAGA
>NC_142102.1:13630814-13655814 GCF_054644295.1 Miniopterus natalensis | reverse complement strand
CCCACGAGCCCACATGGGACCGCAGACCTGACAGCTTCACCAGCCCCGAAGCCCAGGCCTAGATCTTCAGCCTGGGAGAGTGACATGGAAGATGATGAAATGAGGACTGAGGCAAACAATGAAATTGCCAGATAGAAAACAAAACCCCTCAGAAATGACTTTGGAAGAGAAAGGAAATCATCATGGGGAAGCTGCAACTCAAACACATCTCAGTTGACCTAGAGACGGGAGAAAGCATCCTAATAAGCAGACAGAAGCACTTTCACCGCGGGAAGAACACCATGGCATTAGAGGTCCCGAGGCAACTTCCAAACATGGCATGGGCCAGAGAGCCCACAGGGCTTCTCAGCAGAACCCCCCAGGGAACTCAGGAAATCTCCCCTTTTTATCAGGATAAAGCTCTGTAACTGTGTTGAATGGCCAAATGGCTACACCTGCTTCCCCAGGACACCAGCCTGGCTCTGAGAGGTAGCTCAGCCCAGGCTTCCCCCTGAAAGCTCAAGGAGCATCCTGGCCCCCGAGAAGGCATCGCTGCAAGCCTGGCTGTCAGCCCACTGTGCCTGGAAAACCAACACAGCATTACACAGGCAGGTGCCTTCTGCCTGACTCCCCCCCCACACACAACCCTGTCCCGCAGCACACAGCCCCCAGTTCCCATTGCACCGACGTCCAGCCTCGAGACCTCACGTCCTGTGTTCATCTTTGGCCAGCTGATTCACTCCAGGAGTTAGGAAGGAAGCCCACACTACCTCCTAGGAAAGCCTCACTTGGCTGGATGGCAGGGGCTTGCTCAGGTCCACAGCAGTCGCAGGGCTGGGAAAGGTAGACAGGGCAGGCGTGGAAATTCTTCACCACACTCCTCGGTTCCTCCTGTCTGCAGCCTTCTGGACTGTTGTCCTGGCCCCAGGGCCAGTCCACAGCAGCCAGGATACCCACGGCCCTCCCAAGCCCCTTTAAGACTACAATCTCGATATGAATCCAGGATCTTTATGCTGCTCGGAAACTCTGACAGCCTTTATCTGGGGAAAGAAAATGCCAGAAAGAGGCTGCAGGAAAATCCCAGGACAATCTCAGGGAAGAGGCCTGAGCACCATCCAGATGTCCTGTCTGCCCTCATGTTTCTGGATCTTCATTTGTCTGATGGAAAACCACCCTCTTCTTTTTGGGAGATGCTGGCTGGGGAAAGCTGTGGTTTCCAGAAACAGGTAAGCAAAGGGCTTTATGGGCACCAGCTGGGTGGGAGTCTGTAAACCAGGTGAGACTCCTCACATAGCCTGTGGATAGTGTTGCCCGAGACACAAGGCTTTGCTGCCTTACCTCTGAGGGAAGACACATTCTGGAGCCTGCAGTAGTGTCTCCAGGAAGCTGCCCGCCTGTGTGCCTGCCTGGCTAACGCCAGTGCCCTGACCCTCCTCCCGGTATGTGCTCTGGGGGTGCTGCTGGGTGGGTCTGCGAATCCTGCACACAAGGAACATCCACAGCCCAATGTGGGGGGATGGGGCCTGGCTCACATGCACCACAACCAAGGCAGAGCCTGGAATTCTCTTAAAATATAGAACTGTCCAAAGAAAATATTGGAAGGCAGAGTTTAAGAAACACCCTCAAAGCATGTCCAATGACCAAAAAAAAGAAGACCTAAGAAACAAGGTAACCATTTTGGAAGATTGGTCCAGCATTTCCAACATCCACATAACATCTGTGCTCAAGAGACACACCTGAGAACATGGAGGGAAGAAATTATCAAAGAGACTATGGAGTAAGATGACCAAAAACTGCCCAGCGCTTAAAGGAGACCTTGATGTCTTACTTTAACTCAAAGGCTTAGCACCAAGGTGAATTAAAAGGTCTCTTACCTAGGACTTAAAACTCAAAACAAAACCCTCCTTTTCAGCTTCAGCCATTCACGGTGGATGGGATATAAAACAAAAAAAGGAACCACTGAACTGACAAAAACAATCCAACTCATAGGTATAGGTCTCACAAGTGTGGTTACCTGAAGAAGGGGGTGGGAGAGGGAGAATTGGGTAAAGGGCTCAAAATATAGGATAACACCCCAGGCGGTGTGGCTCAGGGGTCGAGTGTCAACCCATGAACCAGGAGGTCTGCAGTTCGATGCCCGGTCAGGACACATGCCTGGGTTTTGGACTCGATCCCCAGGAGGGGGTGTGCAGGAGGCAGCCCATCAATAACTTTCTCTCATCACTGATTTTTCTCTCTCGCCCTCCTTCCCTCCCTCCCTCTCTGTGAAATCAATAAAAACACATTAAAATATATATATACAGTCAAAGGTGGCTAAGCATACAACTGAATATACAGATACCAAGTTATGATGAAAAGTACCTGGCAATTACGTGATGTTAGGAACCAAAGTTACCTCCGAAACTTTAATCTCTTAAAAAGCTCCAATAAATGAATTGCAGGTAACCTGCAGAGAAGGAAACGTCCAAGCGACTTGTGACTTATCAAGGACACTGGCTGCCGCAGTGATACGGAGCTTTCAGGTTTCTAGTGGGAAAAGTATTTTAAACTCTGAATTCTGTCCCTGTCAAATCGTTAGTCCAATGTGAGGGCAGATTAAAGACAACCTGAGAACAACTTACGCCCTTTCCTATAAAATTAACTGAAGACGGTCTCCGACATAAGACATGTGTCGGGACAGAGAGGGCGAGACCTGTGACTTGGGACTCCCTGGAGCTGACCCAGGGAAGCTACTGCAGGGGCTGTCGGGAGGATTTCCACACCCCTGGCTCGGGGACACATCCCTGGGATGGGGACAGGGAGGAGGGCTGCAAGCAGCAAGTCTTCACTGGGGACACTTCAAACACTAGAAAGACTTAAGGATATGAAGAAAAGCAGGTGATGGAAGAAGAAAAGGAAGACAATTAGAAAACATGTCTGTAACCACAGAGGACTCAGAAAAGTGGGGCATGGGCTGCAGTCATAGCCCAGGCACCTCCCTGAAGAGGTGGGAGGTCTCACGATGCTACTGTACTGGAGGACAAATTATAGATACACCTATCGAGGTGCACATTCTTTAAAGGGATTGATGACAACAATGACCCCTAGGAAATAAACCAAGATAATGATATTTCTACTGTGGGGTGAGAGTGGGGAGAGACGGGTCTCAGAATCTCCACCCTCTGCTGCAGGGCAGGAGCTGGCAGGTCCTCAGGGGCACTGCAGAGGGGAGTGCAGGGCTGGCAGCGGCTTCCTTTCATTTTCTGCTCTTTCCTCACTGTCCCATTTTGTTTCATGTGCATATTTTATTTTGACAAAGAGAGGACATGAGAACGATAACCTCGGTGGATTAAAGGTGACGGAGGACTGAGTGGAAGCTATCCTGCCACTCTCCGGGGACCAAACTGGAATGACAGCTAAACTACAGAAAAACCATCCTGAAAAACCAACTGCAACTGAATACGAGCTGGACGGCACCCCCATGACCAAGGAAGAAAAGAGAAGATCGCAGAGACGTGTAGGAAGTGCGGAAGCACGAGAGGGCTGGCTGGGCTCCCACAGGCAGCAACTGAAGGTCCAGAGGGAGATCTCAGCCGTGGGGGGTTCCCACTGAGGACTCTGGGGCCTCAACCCCTGGTGGGGCTCCCCAGCCAAGAGCACCAGACCTGAGACGGATGCCCACATAACATCTGGCCCTGAAAAGCAGCCGCATTTCTGGCAGGGAGAGATGGCTGGAAATAAAGGCCCCCTCTTCAAGAGCCAACCCACAAAGTTTGGTGTGCAGCCACTCACCTTGAGCTCCAGCAGAGGGAGGGCAGAGTGGACCGTAGCTGTGTGGGAAGAATCTAGGCCGAAGGCACCCCTCTGGATTCCGGTGCAGAGCCATTCCCCCAGACTACAGAGGCAGACACTGACCTGTCCAGCAGGCTTTGCCTGAGGAGGAAGGAATTGCCCCCACCCTGCTAGAAAACCTCTCGTCCTACCCCCCTGGGGTTTCTAAAGCAGGAGGCTCATTAAGAGAATCAGGTTTATCAGCCTGCAGGCAGAGGCAGACCTCAGAGTGCTTTGAGTCTCTGCCTGATCTGCTTCTCAACCTGGGCCTTGCAAAAGCAGACTTAGGTGTGCATCTCGGTCCTGCCAAAACACACTCAGCCCTGAGAGAGGGGACCTCAAGCTGTAGGTTGCTGATAGCTCCAAACAGGATGCTCAAAGCCACTCACAAACAGCATCTGGCATTGGCCTGCATTAGAGACCCTCCAAAAGGACAGCTTGACCCAGCAGGCCAACCTAATGAATAGAAACTTGCCCAAATAGGCAGCTATTAGGGCAAGCTTCAGCTTCTAACAGACCCCATGCAAAACAGGTCCACTGTCCTAAGGGTTTTACCTGTTCCTTTTTGTTTTATACAAACAAAATTTATTTGAAATGCAGATGTCCAAGGCCTATCTCCAGAAATTCTTCAGCTGAATTTGGAGTAATATCCAAGAATATGCATTTTAAACATGTTTAGATATTTATATCTGGATTACTGCCTGAATTTTACAACTGGCTTCTGTTTTTGTATTTGCTGAGACACAATGACAAGTAAATGGGCTTGAATTTGGAATGTCAAGATGGACCAGATATATTATATTTGAAGTTAATGTAATACTCAACATAAGATTAGTGGTGTACGCCTCTCTCGTTGCTTTCTATTTGTATAGGGTTAGATATACTTTGTATTTCTCAAGGTACTGCTTCCCATTTTAAGTCTCTTTTTGCACATTAACTCCCTCATATGTGCTGATGTCTATTATGTATTTATTTAACAAACCAATTAAAATCAGTATATTTACTTATTTACTTTATAATCAAACCTCCATTACGCCTCTGACTCAGACACTCCAAAATCCTGAGGCTGTGCGTTCCTATTGCCTCCTTCATAAAGTAGTAAACTCCTACCCTATTACTTAATGAAAAAAGAACTTTCCTACATTGAAAAGGGTTATTGGAAACAAGGGGAGAGATGTACAAAATTATATAGCCACAAAGATGACGCAAGAAATTGAGCCAAGAAAGACTTTTACAAATGGATTTGTGCCCCTTTTTTGTGGCTCTTACATTATGATTATTTTCATAAGTGCTAATGAAAAATCTTCAGGGAGATGATGGCATCTAACAAAGTCATGACTTCAGGGATGCTTGACCTCCTTCCAGTCAAAAGAAGAAAAAGTTGCCTAACATAAAAAATTACAGGTACTAGTTAACTCCTATGCCCAAGTCCAAATTCAGATGTTGAAAACCCATAGCCCTAAATAAAAATTTATTCACTCTCTCTAGTTTTTCAGCATTGTGCCTAGAAGAGGAAGGTAAGAGAAATGGAAACAGGCATCTAGGATGAAAAAATAATGCAAATTGAAGGGAGATATAAAAATTATCAAACGAAGGCTGAGAAATTCAGGAATATAGTCTTAGATATTTATTGTAATCTCCAAAAATTAAAAGAAGATAAATCCAAAGAACAAAAACCACTTTCTATACAGAATTCACATACAAATACCTAATACAGAGCATACAATTTTTACACAATTAACTTCAAGAGAAGTAAAATTTCTAATGTGAATGCACTTTATAGCTTTAAGCCCAGGCAAGAGCTCCTGTGGACACGTGAAGAGTCACGAGATGTGCCGCGCAGTTTTCAGCTGAACATCAGATCGCCACAGGAAAGCAGGGAGCAGCTGCTAGTATTTGCTCAAGAAGAGCTCCACGGTGTCCCCAAGGCGCCCAGGGTGCCCGTCCCGGGGGCTCCAGCGCGCCCTCCCTCCCGGCGGCGGCGACCCGCACAGGACCTCTGGCGGGCGGGGCTCACCGCCCGAGTTACCTGAGGGCGAACTGCGGCTCCCGGGGCGCCCGGGGCCGCCTCCACTCCCGTTCTCGGCGACTTCCTTTCCCCTCAGTCCCGGGTAAATCTCGGCCTCTATGTAACCCGGGGAGGCTCTCAACGGACGGGGCGGGGCCAGTGGCGGCTCAGCCAATCAAGGCCGCTCGCCCGTCTCCACGGCGACCGCGGGGCTCGCTCCCTTCCCAGCTGCTGAGCGTCTCTGCTGAAGGTCGCTTGCGGTTTCTGAACATTGTATAAAAGAATCTAATAAACAAAATAGACTGAAGAAGAAAAAAGATCCAGAGAAACAGAAGCAGGGAACAGTCTGATGAATCTCAGTGGGGAGGCGGGGGTGGGGGAGTGGGTGGGGGGAGATTAATAGAAGACCTTATATGCATAACCTATAGACGCAAGGCAACTGTGTGGTGAAGGACTGGGGGGCGCGGATGCCGGGTGCAGGGGATCCATGGGGAGAAAAGGGGAGGATATATAATACTTTCAACAATAAAAGTAATTTTTTTTAAAAAATGAAGACAGCTCAAATAAAGTCAGACCAGCTACCAAAAGCAAAGGAAGGTCCAGGATCCAGGAGACACTCACACAACTTCACCACATGGGCAGGGAACCAGCAGGCTCAATGGCCCTTTCCTGGATCCTAGCACGGGGTCCGAGTCAAAGGGGTGGTCTTGGGGGAGCATCTTTGGAAGCCTAATGACTGCACCAAGTAATGTTAATCTCAGAAATCATTCAAACCTGTGAAGATATTTTGTGAGTTTATTTTAAATGGCATGCAATGAAATCCATTGGTGATAAATTAGGGAGGCAGGAGAAAGCAAAGCAGGGAAACCTCTGTGATTGGATAAAAGGTACAATGATAGACACATACTTCTTTTACGTAGGTGGTTACAGGATAGTTAACAGTCAACAGTTAACAAGATATCAATAACAATGAGAAAATTCCTGGTCTCTGCCCTATTGCATTGAGGACCTGGAAATTACTTTGTTTTGCAAAGACATGTGTTAGGTGTGCCATCCCAGATGCAAAAGATAACAGGTTAATGTGAAAATTAACCTTTGTCAGTGAAAAATACTGCCTCAGGAAAAGGCTACGAACCATAAGACTCTGATTGCTCAAACCGTATGTCCTCTGGCCACCAGGCCAGTGTCAAGAAACAGCCTGGGAAACGAACAAACCTGAGTTGAGCAATGGGAATGAAAGAGACAAAGTTATGGGATCAGGAGGACTGCTCTCTGACGAGGAGCAGCCCCAAATGGCTTCAATGCCTTTAGTATATAGTAAGTGACAATTGGTAATGAGGTGAGGGTGATACAAAGTATCGCCTTCAAGGCTGCATAAACACTCTTTCAGAGTAAACTCCCTGCCTCCCGTGTGAGCCCAGACCGTGGTAATTTCTTTATCTCCGCTCCTCATGGGAACTTGTGGGGAGGGTTGAGTCCTTGACTTCAAACCCTCAGGTGACATGGACCATGTCCGGACACGTCACCAGCTCCCAACAGTCCCGGGAAAGGGCTGTTTTACTTTCCCTTCTTGTCCAGGACCGGGAGGGTGAGGCAGTGATTCTAGCTAAAAACAGAATGACTAACCGCAAGAGTAAAACTAAAATAACTATGAACACCTGGCAGTGATGAACTGGCACCAAAGGTACGAGGCACGTCTTCCCTCCAGTCTCCGCAAGCAGACACTCTCAGGTGACTGACGGTCTCCCTCGTGATGTGCAAGGGCCTCAGAGGGACTCTAGAATACAATTGTAACTAGACTTTGACCCGTCTGGGGAGTGCATATAAGGTTTGGTCGCCCAGCATTTTGGTCCTCAGGGTTGTTTTAGACAGCCTGTGAGAGAAACCGAGGCACGTAAACTGAGCGAGGGTGACCATCAGGCTTCGCAGCCTCTGAGCACCTCCTCCACAAGCAGCACACTCTGACCCACCACGTTGATCCCCAAGGATTCGGCTCGCAGCCGTGACCCTCGAACCCACACTCTCCTATCACCCATGTGTTGTTACGATTTAATAGGCCTCACCTGCCCAACTGGTCTGTTTAACCTACACTCTCGCTGGTCTCTATGCTCCAGGAACACTGTTGCATTTGTCCCTCAGTTAAAAACTGGACAGGAACCGTTAGACAGGAATCACTTTCTAGGACAGGAAATGGACCCTCCTCTTCTTACCTGTGCCCTAGTGACATTGTAGGGAACATCGCTGGGCTAGCTCTTTATTTTTAATATATTTTTATTGATTTCAAAGAGAGGAAGGGAGAGGAAGAGAGAGCTAGAAACGTCAATGATGAGTCAGTGATCGGCTGCCTCCTGCACACCCCCTGCTGGGGATCAAGCCTGGAACCGGGACATGTGCCCTGACTGGGAATCTAACCTCGATCTCCTGGATCCTAGGTCGATGCTCAACCACAGAGCCACGCTGGCAGGGCTGGGCTAGCTCTTTAAATTGGCAGCTAATAACCTGTATCTGGAGGTGGTGAATGCCCAACTCTTTGCAGGAAAACAATAAAGCCAGTCTTCCTCAACACTGTGGCTTGAAGGACAAGGTTAACTGTGGTCTCTTTCCTCCCTGCATCTTTTCATAGCTATGGAGTTCCCTCTCTCTCCTTCCCTCCCTCTCTCTCTCTCTCTCTCCCTCTCCCTCCCCCTCCCCCCCCTCTCTCTCTCCCCCTCCCCCCTCCCTCTCCCTCTCTCTCTCCCTCCCTCTCTCTCCCCCTCCCCCTCCCCTCTCCTCTCTCTCTCTCTCCCTCCCTCTCTCTCCCCCTCCCCCTCCCCTCTCCTCTCTCTCTCTCTCCCTCCCTCTCTCTCCCCCTCCCCCTCTCCCTCTCTCTCTCTCTCCCTCCCTCTCTCTCTCCCCCTCCCCCTCCCCCTCTCCCTCTCCCTCTCCCTCTCTCCCTCTCTCTCTGCAGACTGCCACACTGTGCAGGCATGGGTGGAGTATTTAAGAGCCATTAGGCACTCGCCACTCCCACAACAGGATGAGTTGGTCATGGACCACGGAAGTTTGCAGTAGGGACCTCGGTGACTGCAAGACAACATCCATACACCCAGGAACACTGTGAAATCACACAAGGCCCTTCCCCACAGATTTTCCCTGTTAGGTCACTAGTTCCAATGGAGACAGAGTTTTTTGGGTTGTTGTTTTTTAATATGTATCTTTCTTGATTTCAAAGAGAGGAAGGGAGAGGGAGAGATAGAAACATCAAGGATGACAGACAGTCACTGATCGGCTGCCTCCTGCACACCCCTGACTGGGGATCGAGCCTGCAACTCCGGCATGTGCCCTGAACCAGGAATCAAACTGTGATCTCCTGGATCCTAGGTCGACGCTCAACCTCTGAGCCACACCCAGCCAGGCTGGGGAGAGAGATCTTTGCCCTTTGGCTGGAAGGATGTTCTTTTCTTCACTTTCTCTTCCTTCCTTTGTGTCTGTAGTTAAACTCAGATGAACTTCTTTGAGCTTCTTGAAATCCTCAATGCAGCGCTAAGGGTTAAGGGTTGAGAGACCCTAGGCTACAGGTAAGGGTCAAGAAAATTAAGAACAGGGGAAAGAATAGATGGCTGTTCTTTAACGTTCACGTTTCTGTTGGAGTTGCTTTGTGAGGGTCTCAACAGGACATGATGCTGGATAAATGAGAGCCCAAAATATTCTGACTTGGAAAATGAGGGACACTTGGCGGTTTCTAACCTTCCTAGACAAGGCCCACAGGGCTCACCCCCGGGGCCGGAGGTGCTGTCTCTGCCTGGCTGCCCAGCTCACATGCAGGGAGTATGCCCACCCTCCCTGCGACTGGGCATCTGGGGCTGCTGGGAGGTCTGCCCTCAGGGCACGAGGAAAGCTTCACATCCCCTGTCCCCCTGGGCGAAAGGGACCCTGCCCTGCTGTGGTTCTCAGGCCACAGGACTACTGCCCGGACAGTCCAGAGACTAGCAGGGACGCCTCTGACTCTCGGCTGGGAATTTACGTCCTCCGCAGATGGGAGCCAGTCCACAGTGTCTGCAGATACCCCATTGGGGTGACATGCCCCTGGGGGTGAAATGTGACGAGTCCCTCAAGCTTTGGTTTTATCTGTGTGTGTTTTTTTATCTTTATTGTTGAAAGTATTAGAAATGTCCCTTTTTCCCATTTACCCCTCGCGCCCGCTCCCTTCCCCTCTCCAGCCTTCCCCTCACTATGGTCGGTCCCTCACGGGCATGGACACTATGGTCGGTCCCTCACGGGCATAAACACCTGCAAGTTCATTGGTGACTCTTCCCTCCTCCCTCTTCCCTCTGAAACCCGTCGGTCTGACGCTTTATTTCTGAAGCCTTTTTGGACCTGCCTTAGTTAAACATAACTATTACTCACGATGCCACTTCGAGATTTAAAGTTCTCCCAGAGACTCTCCTACTATATTATTTCACCTGTTCTTTGACTATTTGAGCCCCACGCACTGTTCCGTCCACGACTTGTCTGGGAGGATGTGCTGACAGTCCCCCGGGTGCAGCGCGGCCTTCACCACACACGACCTGGGCACTGTTCATCCTGAAAGGGGGCTGACAAGGGAGGGCGCCCACGGGCCCAGGAGAAAGTCCGCGTCCTGAGCACAGTCTGGCGGCAGGAAGGCCCGGGCCGCCCTCAGGACCTGCGGGCGCTCGGCTCTCCCAGCTCCTGCGGCGCCCGCGCCTCACCCACGCGGGGGAAACTAGCGGGAGAAACCGCCCGCCGCCCAAGGCTTCTTGACAGGCACTCGCAGGACCCAGAGCAGCCAATCACCGCGCGGTGGGGCGGGTCCTTCCACAGGATGCGAAGACCCGCCCGCCAGACGCCAGACCGGAGCCAAAGATTCTGACCGCAACTGACGGACAGGCTCCATGCTATGCCCCGCCCTTTCAGCTTCTTCTGACCACCCATTGGCCCGCAGGGCCCTGTGATCGCAGCACTGATTGGTGGCTTTGCCTGACGCCTCTATAAGGCGGGAACCTAGCCCCGGGCGCCCTCGCTCCTGAGGGCAGGTAGCACGAGGGGCTCAGAGAGGGCGCTCGGCCAGGGTGGGCAGCGCAGCAGGAGAGCCGGGACACTGACAGGAAAATGGGGGCCTTGCTGTACGAAACCCTTAGCCCGAGGCCTTCGAATTCCAGCCCAAGACCCTAGATGCATCTCCTCCTGAGATGCTCCAAGTCCTCTCAGCATTGAAGGACCCCAAGTCTCCTCACCCAGATAAACACTAAACCCCCCAATGCTCACATCCCCAGACACCCTGAAAACCCCATTCCCCTCAGCCGGGGCACTCTAAATACAGCCCAGAAAGACCAAATCTCCCACAACTCAAACCCTAAATACCCCCATCCTGGGAACTCAATGTCAGGAAGCCTGAAACCCCTTAATGAGAGACCCCAAATCTCCTCACCCTCAGAGGTCCCAAATCCTGTCACCCCGAACATTCTAAATGTCCTTGACCAGAAAAACCCCAGGTCTTGTCCAAGTCTCCTCAGGCTGAGAAGTCCCTGCCCCTTGGAGACTGCGCCTCGTTATGCGCAGATTTTTCTAGAATGTCCAGGTGGAATTCCCTCCATTGTCGCCGGCACAGCCCCTCCTAGCTGTCAGCGCGCCTCCAGCCTCGACCCTCAGGACCTCCAGACCCCAACTTTCCCCTCAGGGCCCCTCAGGACCCCACGGTCACCCCCCAGGCCCCTCACCCACCCCTGACCCGCCTCCCCAGGGCCCCTCAGGGCCCCTCAGACGCCCCGGCTGAGCCCCCCAGGGCCCCTCAGAGGCCCATGAGACAGCGAGGCGGGAGCTGCGGGAGCGAGTCTGCTTCCACCGGCGGGTCTGCATGGCCGCGTCCCCGTCCCAGCCGTGCCCTGGTCGCAGCTGGGTCCCACGTCTTCCCCTCTGGACGCCCTGCCCGACGGGGAGACGGGCTGTCACCCTCTCAGCACCTTCTCGTTCCACAGGCACCTTGGCCTCAGGCTCAGGGACTCGGGGTCGCAGCACCATGAACCCCGACGGGCTCGCAGGGGAGCCCTGAGGAAGAAGGGGGAGAGCGGGGTGGAAACCCAAGGTGGGAGCTGGGGGGCCGCGGGGAGCCGGGGAGCAGGGCTGGGTGCCCCTCTCTGCGCATGGGCAGCGCGGAGGCCGGGAGAGCCCCCCAGGGGTCAGGGCCGGGTCAGGTCACGGCGGGGGCACGAGCGCCAGAGCGGCTCAGGAGCCGGGACGCGACGGGCGGGGCGGGGGGCAGAGCGCTTGGTCCCGGCCCCGCAGAGGCCACAGAGGCCTGGCTGCTCCCCGCGCGAGGCGGAGCGAAGGCCCCGCTGCGAGTTCTCCCGCAGGAGTGAGTTGTCGACGGAATCTGTTATCGTCTCCAGGCCAGAGCCGCTCTCAGAGACATTTCCGTCTACTTCCCCCGGGAAGAGCGGGCACAGGTGGGAGACGGCAGAACGCGGTGCGGGAACGTGAAGAGGAGCCACGAGGGGCTCCCAGCCTAGGGGACGGCGGTGCTGGGCCGGGGGACCCGGGACACGGCGCACGGGGCTGTCTCTCCTCAGGCGCTCTGCCTGCAGCGCCCTCCCGGGTGGGCACCAGTCCCGGGGATGCTGCTCCTGCGTCAGTGCAGGGCTCGCGCTGGCCGCGCAGAGCTCTCAGCACCTGGTTCTGGACTCTCCGTCCCACCCCCTCCCCTCCCCCCTATCGCATCCCATCCCCACCGGCTTGGTGGCCTTTGTTCCTCCTTCAAACTCTTCACTTTCAGGACCAAGGTTTTGTTTCCTTCCAGGTCTCAGAGCCCCTCGACCAGCTGTCATGTGTCACCGCAGGCAGGTCACCAAACCCCAGGCGGAGGACCCTGAGGACTGTGGTGAGGAGAGGACCCCGAGGCAGCAAGGTGAGGGGCCTGGAGAACTCAGAGGTGCCCTCCCGGAATGGACCTGGGTTTAGGTCAGGCTGCATCTCAGGAGTTACCAAGGGAACTGTGTTTGCTTGTTCAGCAAACAAGCAAGATGCAAAACTGTTATACAGTAAGGGGCTATTCATATAAACTCTTTAAATGGGTAAAAGAATTATATGTTTTTATTGTCGACACTATTACAGAGGTCCCCATTCCAATATATAGTTATATATGTTGAAAGCACACCCACGCCTTTCTGCCCCCCCCCCCCTTATTCCCCCACAGCCTACGTCTCCTAAACACTAAAGGACCCCAGGAGGTTTGCATGAGCATCAGCAGCTTGTTCCTGGATAACCCCCTGAACCTGTCTCCAAGGCCCTTTCTCTGTGAATTGACAATGGGCCAAAGCAGCCCCGCCTAGGCTGATTGCTTTCCTATAACAATGAGCCAAGGCAGCCCAGACTAGGCTCTCCTGCTGCTTCTTCTGTCCTAAGCCCTTCCTTGTTTCACTGTGCCCATCTTTAATAAACATACTCTCAAAATAAAAATAAATAGATAGCCCTGGCTGGGTGGGCCAGTCAGTTGGAGCATCCTCCCCTACACCAAAAAGATTGCAGGTTCGATTCTGGGTCAGGGCACAAACCTAGGTTTTGTGTTCGGTCCCCAATAGGGGTGCATGCTGATCAATGTTTCTCATATCAGTGTTTCTCTCTCTCTCCCCCTCCTTCCTCTCTCTCTAAAATAAATAAAAACATATCCTTGGTTGAAGATTAAAAAACAATAATAATAGCCCTGACCATTTGCTCAGTGGTTAGAGCATCAGCCATGGACTGAAGGGTCCCAGGTTTGATTCCAGCCAAGGGCAGGTACCTTGCTTCCAGGCTTGATCGCAGGCCCCAGTCAGGGTGCGTGCAGGAGGCAACCAATCAATGTGTCCCTCCCACATAGATGTTTCTCTCTCTCTCCTTTCCACTCTCTCTGAAAAGCAATGGAAATAATATCCCCAGGTGAGGATTAAAAAACAACAATAATAATAGACACAGCGTGGAGGTGCAAGAGGGTATAGGGGGGATAAATGGTGATGGAAACAATAAAAGAAAGAAAGAAGAATAAATAAATATATATTTATAGATAATTAATAAGCATTAAGTATATAAAATACAAAAGTGAGTAAGAACTAACTAATTCAGGACAGCTGTCATCACAGAGGAGGAAGACCTGGCTGCCTATTAGCTTGCATAGGGACATATGAGAAAAATTAATAATCATGGTGATTAAGGGGGTTGGGCTGTGGGCCTGGGTAGAGAGTAGTTCATCACTTAATCAGGCCTTGATGTCTGCCATGGCATCATTCTGTCAACTTTCATGAAAGTGTGGTCAGTAGGGTCGTCCCGCTTTCACGGGTCTGGGGTTTAAACACCTGAAGTCAAGATGTTATCTCTAACTTACCCAAAACTCTGTGTCTATGGCCAACAGCCCTGAGTCTTTGTTCCTAAGACTGTGTGATGCTTACCAGAATCTAATGATTAACAAAGGGGGTGGACAGCCAGTACATGCAAAGGTGGAAGGACAAGAAAGGAATGAGGCAAAGTAGTCACGGTGCCATTGGACTGGACAAGGCCAGTGTGAATCAAGAAGACAGAAAGGAGAAACAGAGTTTGTGAATGGTTATGTGGCTTTTATTACATTTCTGTCATGAATAGGCCAATTTTTTACATAAACGTAATAGATAACTTATAAACATAGGAGGAAGCAGAGATGATGCTTTGTCTTTTTTTTTTTTTTTTTTTTTTAACATTCTAAAATAAATGATGTCCCCAATAGAATCATAGGCCTTAATGAAACCTCAGAAAACATTTTCCAGTTATCCTTGGACTATCTTTGTATTACTCTCTGATTTAGAATTCTCTGTCTCTCATAAGAATCTCCAGATTTTGGAAAAAATTACCAACCAAAACACTGATTTCTCGTCATCTTTTAGTCAAAGCTTCTTGGGCGACCTTCAGAGTAGAACAGAGTAAATACCAGAAGGTGTGTATTTCCCAAATCCTGTTGACAAGAAAATCTTACTCATGGGTGCAATTCAGGTAAGAGTAGGAAAACGCAGAGAGTATCCTAGGAACCGCTGCCTTCCTCTGCTGATCTCTTCAACACAATGTCCGATATTATCATCTTAATAGTTCATGACAACAGCAACAAGAGTAGCTACCACTCATTTTATTTTCACAATGTTTCAGACTTTAAGAATTCAACATGAATAAACTCACTTAAACCTTACCCCACTCCTATGAGCTAGGTACTATAACGATCACCGTTTCTGATGAGGAAACCAAGGTTTCAGACATATAGAAATGTTTGATTTTTCTGAGATCACAGTATCAGTGGTAGTGCAATATAATCCACAGCCTCTTCTCTAAACCACTTACAAGCTCATTAAACCAGTCATACTTCTATACATTTTACCCGGTCTTATTCATGTATCACTACATCATTCATCTGACTGGTGATTCCAAACTCAGCTCTTTTCTGCTATGCTTCAGTGAGAGGTGCACTAAGACCCTCTAACTAACAGAAGCTCACTGACGTATAGGCAGTTTGTACAGTGGGTGGTCCCAGATGAAGAAGGGCGCAGGATCCCCAGTATCAGAGCCTCCCACTCTAATAAAAGAAAGCATCTCCCATCCCTGAAAAGCTTCAGGTTTGATGACTGAGGAACAACAAATAAATAATAACGTGACTTAAGGACTTCATCTATGTTACACACTATTCAATAGAAACTTATCCATCTGGAACTGATTTCAAAGGTCCACTCCTGTAGGAGGAAGTACCAGCTTCTTTCTCTGAGCTCTAATTAGGCCACTCTCATCTTGTTTGGAACCATTTGTTCAGCCTGCCTGGCTCTGCATTGTGAGCTCTTTGAGAGGCTGATTCTTCTAGAAGTCCCAGGCTCAGCTCAGGGTCCCTGAGGGTCCCCTGAATGTTTGCTGAATGAATGATTTCATATTTACAAATTAAACTAGAGGAAGGTCAATGAATACTAAAGATAATTAATGTGCAATTTCAAATATGGAGATGGCTGAGGGGTAAACTGATAAGAAGACTGTAATCTCACAGTCAGTATTAAATAGCTCACAAAACACTTTGGTGTGGACATCATTATATTTCATGTTCACTATAACATTAAGAATTAGCATGCGCCCAGCCGGGCATGGCTCAGTGGTTGAGCGTCGACCTAGGATCCAGGCGATCAGGGTTCGATTCCCGGTCAGGGCACATGCCCGGGTTGCAGGCTCGATCAATGACTCTCTCATCATTGATGTTTCTATCTCTCTCTCTCCCTCTCCTTTCCTCTCTGAAATCAATAAAGGTATATTTTAAAAAAGAAAAAGAAAAAAAGAATTCGCATGTTATCGATCAGGAAACTGAAGAGAACTAGCTAGTGATACAACCTTACTCAAACATAATTGATGGGAGCCAGCTAAACTAATCACAAATATTCTTTCCAAGATACAACAATTTGCAAATTTCAACACCAATTTCTGTATTGTTTAGATATGTTTCTGCCAACTATTTCTTTTTTCTCTCCCCAATACCCCTCACTTTCACTACTATAGAGAAAACTGAAAGGAAAGAGCCTTAAGGCATGGGTTCCAATCTTGGATTCACTACCCACATGGCCCTTTCTTTTCCCTCTAATATTCATACTTCCCAGGTATTTCCAAGGGTTGTTGAAGTATTGATTAAAGTCATGCATGTAAAATATAAGTCTTAAAGCATTAAGAAATGAATGTTGTCTTTTAACGTGTGACTTTTACATTGCAGGCAATGTCCAGGGCACCATTAAGTAATGATTCCAGTTTGAAGGAATTGTCAGGAACAGCAAATCTGCTGACCACAAGTGGTTCATAGCCGGCCCAGAAACCAGTGTCCCCTCCTGGGGAAGCAAGTACCTCTGGACAGCACTCTAGACCAAAATTGGGTAAGAGAAAATAATTTGGAGGTTTCAGTTCCACTAAGTCCTCTAGAAAGGCTGATGAGTATGGCTTATGTATGTGGGGTAGACTGCAGAGGCCTGGATTGAAGCTGGACTAAGCTGAGACAGAAGGTAGCACTGGAACTTTGGGCAAATCTTATAAACCCTGAGCTCCTGAATGCTCATGTGTAAAGGGAACATAAGGATACATAACTCATATATTGTTTGAGAGCATTACATTATATTTAAAGTAACTGACACATGCAAGTTTTCCAATAAATCCATCTGTGATAATAGCAACCATACTTTCTTGGTGTTGTACGCCCAAGCCTTTACTCAATACCTAACCCATAATGTGCCCTCAATAAATATTTTATGAATGAGTAAAGATTGGGAAAGATTTTCCCTGATAATGGGAAAAATCTAGAAACTAAAATTGAATCCGTCTTTGGTAGTCTTTGTGGAGCCTTAGTCTCTCTTACTTACCAGAGGAAAATACCAAGAGTATATAGAAGAACAGGTAATAATTTTTTAAAAATATATCTTTATTGATTTCAGAGAGAGGAAAGGAGAGGGAGAGAGAGAGAAACATCCATGATGAGAGAGTCATTGATTGGCTGTAGCCCGCAACCTGGGCATGTGCCCTGACCGGGAATCGAACCCTGATCGCCTGGATCCTAGGTCGACGCTCAACTGCTGAGCCACACCTGGCTGGGCAGAACAGGTAATAATTTAATGGGAGGAGATTGTGTGTTTTCTGACAAAACAGGGACCAACACGCCACACCCCACCACCCTCTCTCACCTGCTCTTCTCCAACTTAGAATTCAGGAGGAAGGGGATGGAAGTGAAGATGTACAGCTTACAAGAAAGAAAGGGCCACATGTACCAAGAGGTCAGCGAACACCCAGGACGGCGACTACCTCTGTAAGTGACCCTCACCAAGAAGCATGTTATATCTTGATACAATAATTTCATCTGGTCATTGGGTGCCCAAATCATTCCTTTCCTCTAGTGACCTGGAGTACAGGATTGAGGCTCAATTATGTGAGTGCCTGGGTTCTCTCTGAAACTCTTTACATCCGGGAACATGCACTACACCTTTCCTGATCCCTGTTCCTCTTGCTTCCAGGTTGTGAGAAGTGTCAGAACTTCTTCATTGACAGCTGTGCTGTGCATGGGCCCCCTATATTTGTAAAAGACAGTGCAGTGGACAAGGGGCACCCCAACCACTCAGCCTTCACTCTGCCCCCTGGGTTGAAAATCAGACTGTGAAGCATCCCCGAGGCTGTGCTTGGAGTGTGGAAAGAGGAATCGGATCTGCCGGTGGGTCTGCACTTTGGCCCTTATGAGGGCCAGATCACAGAAGATGAAGATGCAGCCAACAGTGGATACCCCTGTCCTCTGGCTTCACACATCCCTCCTGTGGTTTGGTGGGAACCCACCTTCTACATGCTAGATCATGGGTGGGCATAATATGGTTAGCTCTGTGTACTGAGTGGAGTTTGTATGAACAGGGAGCTCCTGTTTGAGGATCAGACCGTGAGTGGGAGCAAGGTGGTACAGACACAAAGGAGCGGCTCCTCCCTGTGAGACTCCTGCTCTGAGTGGACAAATGGACTCAGACATATAGATTATGAGTCAGAAAAATATCGTGTGGTCACCATCGACAGTTGAATCCCCATGCAGGCTGAAGGAACCCTAGCCCTAACGCTAACAACCCTAAACCTAGCCCTAGCTCTAAACCTAGCCCTCGCCCTCGCCCTCGCCCTCGCCCTCACCCTAGCACTAGCCCATTTCAAAGAATGGATGAATGAATTTGTTAGTCTTTTGCCAATATTTCCCAATCCTTAAGTTTTTAAGAGTGACTGTCCTTATTTTACAATTAGTCTTTATAGGGCCACAGGTGTGACTCCAAAATATCCAAGCCCACCAAATCTTTTTACCTCCCCAAAACCTCCTCAGTTCCTCAGATTCACATAGATAATTGGCTTTATGAATCCCAGTCCTCGGACCTTTCAAATGCAAATACCTGGTCAAAAACTCTTATCTAAATAATCTTTTAAAATACTAAAATAAAATACAAGTTTCTGGGAGGTGAGCCTTTTTGAAAGGAAAGAAAAAGGAAAAGAAAAAGGAGAACCTTAGCAATCTATGTAAATCAATTTAACTTATTTCAACTATTCCTTTTTAAATTTCAAGCTGTTGATTTAATGTCTTATAATTTGTGGGAGGTGTGCTTTTTGAAACGGAGAGTATGTTTGAAATGTGTTCATAAAACTCAATCTAAAGAGTAGTAATTGCTTACTTTAGAGGGGTCACTAAAATCAAAGGTTTTAAAGAGTTACAAATTTTAATTAATTGGGAAGAAAGCGTATGCTTTGGATAACAGAAGGTATAAGGTACGGAAACATATTTTCAAGGGAAAAATAAAGTGAGTTGTTCTAAAGCTGGTTGTTTCAGAATGGGTAAAAAGGTCTGAACTTAATAACACACTCAAAGAATATAAAAAAGACTTAAGGGAAAATAGACAAATTGATAATCGTAATAGATTTAACACACCTCTCATTCAGGGACAGAGCCTACCTCTTTCAGAACCAACAGACGGCCACTAAAACCTCAATGTGATGTAAGAAACTTCAACAACATGACCCGCAAATGGAGTTCAACATTCACAAATAATCCGCTCTACCCCCAGGTTTGCCTGATCACCTGCGCCCGGGTGTTATTCCCAAGGTGCCCACGAGATGGCAGCATTCAACATGCAGGTGATGCCCTCTACCCGGCCGCTTTTCCTGAGCTCCTGCGCCCGGGTGTTATTCCCAAGGTGCCCAGGAGAGGGCAGCAGAGAAACACGCTTGGAATGTCTCTAAAGTGACCGTGGCCAGGGCGCAGAGGGAGCAGGACAAAGGCGCTACACCCTCTGCGCCCCAAGGATCATGATCTCGGGAACTGAATCTGACCGGGGCCTCCTGGGTGAAACGCGCAGGGAATGCTGTTGGCCGAGGGGCTCCCCAACTCCGTCTCCACTTTCACGGACAGAGGCCGAGGCCCATGAAGGCAGCCAGTCCGCAGCCAGCTCCATCAGGAACCTGGGTGTCCAGCCTCTGGGCCCCAAAGATGCGACGTCAGGCCGGGCACCAAGCAACATCACGTGGGCTAAGACGTCACGTTGGCGTGATATTGTTGGGGGCAGAGATGTGGATCACCCTCTGTTAACCGTGATTGTTAAATGGGGAGGGCACCTCGTAGGAACAGGACCCTCGTTTAATGATGATTCACCGTACTGACTAATAGAGGATTTTCCTACAGACCCCGGGAAACTGCCGGATGTGCTATGGCGCAGCCCACATCGAGCCCACTGAATAAACCTCATTTCAGCCTCAGGACATGTCCCAGTGGCTGCCTGGGCAAGAGGGTTTAAAGATCACTTCCACCGCAAGGAGACGTTAACTAGGCTGCGACAGAGGGGTTGGCGTGTCATTGGCAGCCCGGCAGAATACCGCGGTTGGTTAGAGGGCCCTCCAGACTAGGACAAGGTTGTGGGTTCGATCCCCACCAGGGCACATAGAAGAATCAACCGATGGGTGTGCCTCACGGAAGATGATGCACCGGCTGGGGCCCTAGGACATGGCCTGTGGCCCACAAAGTCCCCCAAGTTACAGGAGCCGCTGTGACCACAATGCCAACCGCATCCTCCCCCACGGTCAGCACCAATGGCTCAGGGCACAGAGGGCGCCCGGGGCGCCGAGGCCACCACCCCCTCCCCAGGGAAGAGGGCCTGCAACCACAGACCTGACAGCTTTACCACCCCGAAGCCCCGCCCTCGATGCTCAGACTGGGCGAGCGCCGTGGAGAAAATGAAATGACTGAGGTGAACGAGGAAATTGCCAGGTAGAAAACTCCTCCCACCTTGAGATGGGAATGACTCTGGAAAAGAAAGGAAAGCATCAACCGGGAAGTTGCGACTCGAAGGCATCCTTGGCCCACCTGGAGACAGACGAAAGCATCCTAATGAGGAGACAGAAGCAGATTCACCGCGGGAAGAACACCATGGCCTATGACCGCAGCATTAGAGTTCCCGAGGACCTTCCAAACATGGCATGAGCCAGAGCCCCCACAGCACTTCTCAGCAGAACCACGCAGGGAACTCAGGAAATCTCCCGTTTTCATCAGGATAAAGCTGTCACTTGTGTTGAATGGACGAATGGCCACACCTGCTTCCCTAGGGCACTGGCCTGGCTCTGAGAGGTGGCTCAGCCCAGGCTTCCCCCTGAAAGCTCAAGGAGCATCCTGGCCCCCCAGAAGGCATCGCTGCAAGCCTGGCTGTCAGCCCACTGTGCCTGGAAACCCACACAGCATTACTCAGGCAGGTGCCCTCTGCCTGACTCCCCCTCCCCCCTGAACAACCCTGCTCCCCACTGCACAACCCCCAGCTCCCATTCCATTGACGTCCAGCCTCGAGGCCTCATGTCCTGTGTTCATCTTTGGCTAGCTGATTCACTCCAGGAGTTAGGAAGGAAGCCCACACTACCTCCTAGGAAAGCCTCACCTGGCTGGATGGCAGGGGCTAGAGCTGGGAAAGGTAGAGGGGGCAGGTGTGGAAATTCCTCGCCACACTCCTTGGTTCCCCCTGTCTGCATGCTCCTGGACTGTTGCTCTGGATGCTGCTGGACTGTTGCTCTGGCCCCACACACAGCCAGTCCACAGCACCCAGGATCCCCATGGCCCTCCCAAGGCCCTTTAAGACTACAATCTGGATATGAATCCAGGATCTTTATGCTGCTCAGAAACTCTGACAGCCTTTATCTGGGGAAAGAAAAGGCCAGAAAGAGGCTGCAGGAAAATCCCAGGACAATCTCAGGAAAAGGCCTGAGCACCATCCTTGGGACAGATATCCTGTCTGCCCTCACGATTCGGGATGTTTGTCTGAGGGAAAAAACACCCTCTTCTTTTTGGGAGATGCTGGCTGGGGACTGTTGTGATTTCCAGAAACAGGTAAGCAAAGGACTTTATTGGCACTGTCTTGGTGGGCATCAGTAAACCAGGTAAGACTCCCCCCGTAGCCTGTGGATAGTGTTGCCTGAGCCACAAGGCGTTGCTGCCTTACCTCTGATGGAAGGCAAATTCTGGAGCCTGCAGTGGGGGCTGTGTCACCAGGAAGCTGCCCGCCTGTGTGCCTGCCTGGCTAACGCCAGTGCCCTGACCCTCCTCCCGGTATGTGCTCTGGGGGTGCTGCTGGGTGGGTCCGCGAACCCTGCACACAAGGAATGTCCACAGCCCAATGTTGGGGGGTGGGGCCCGGCTCACATACAGCACAACCAAGGCAGAGCTTGGAATTCTCTTAAAATATAGAATTGTCCAAAGAAAATATTGGAAGGCAGATTTTAAGAAACACCCTCAAAAGCATGTCCAATAACAAAGAAAAGAAGACCTAAGATACAAGGTAACCATTTTGGAAGATTGGTCCAGGATTTCCAACATCCACATCACATCTGTGCTCGAGAGAAACCGGAGAACACGGAGGGAAGAAATTATCAAAGAGTCAGATGACCAAAAAATGCCCAGAGCTTAAAGGAGACCTTGATGTCTTACTTTAACTCAAAGGCTTAGCACCAAAGTGAATTACAAGGTCTCTTAACCTAGGGCTTAAAACTCAAAACAAAACCCTCCTTTTCAGCCTTAGACATTCATGGTGGTTGGAATGTAAAACAAAAGGAGTAACCAATGAACAGACAAAACCAATTCAACTCATAGATCCAGATCCCAGAATGGTGGTTACGGGGAGAAGGGGGCGGGGGAGGGAGAATTGAGTAAAGGGCTCAAAATATTCGGTAACAGCCCAGGTGGGGTGACTCAGTGGTTAAGCGTCAATCTATGAACCAGGTGGTCCCAGTTCCATGCCTGGTCAGGGCAACATGCCTGGGTTTCGGGCTCGATCCCCGGTAGGGGGCGTGAAGGAGGCAGCCCATCAATGACTTTCTCTCATCATTAATGTTTCTCTATCTCCCTCCCTCGATCTCCCTTCTTCTCTGTGAAATCAAAAAAATCATATTACAATACATATTACAATACAAGACAACCTGAGAACAATTTATCAGGAAATTTATTTTTCACTCACCCTTTACTGTAAAATTAACTGAACATGGTCTCCAACATAAGACATGTGTCAGGAAAGAGAGGGGAAGACCTATGACTTGGGACACCCTGGAGCCGACCCAGGGAAGCTACTGCAGGGGCTGTCGGGAGGACGGCCTCACCCCTGGCTCGGGGACACATCCCTGGGATGGGGACAGGGAGGAGGGCTGCAAGCAGCAAGTCTTCACTGGGGACACTTCAAACACTAGGAAGACTAAAGGATGTGAAGAAAATCAGGCGATGGAAGAAGAAAAGGACAATTAGAAAACCCAAGAAAACATGTCTGTAACCACAGGAGACTCAGAAAAGTGGGGCATGGGCTGCAGTCATAGCCCAGGCACCTTCCTGAAGAGGTGGGAGGTCTCACGATGCTATTGTACTAGAGGACAATCAGAGACACCTATCGCAATGCACATTCTTTAAAGGGACTGATGACGGCAATGACCCCTAGGAAATAAACAAAGATAATGATATTTCTACTGTGAGAGTGGGGTGAGAGTGGGGAGAGGCGGGTCTCAGTATCTCCACCCTCTGCTGCAGGGGCAGGAGCTGGCAGGTCCTCAGGGGCACTGCAGAGGGGAGTGCAGGGCTGGCAGAGGCTTCCTTTCATTTTCTGCTCTTTCCTCACTGTCCTATTTTGTTTCATGTGTATGTTTTATTTTGACAAATAAAAGACATGAAAACGATAACCTCGGCAGGTTGAAGATGGTGGTGGACTGAGTGGAGGCTACCCTGCCGCTCTCCCAGGACCAAACTGGAATGACAACTAAACTATAGAAACACCATCCTGAAAAAACTGCAACTGAATACGAGCTGGACGGCAACCCCATAACCAAGGAGGAAAAGGGGGAGATCGCATAGAGACATGTAGGAAGTGCGGAGGCACCAGAGCTGGCTGGGCTCCCACAGGCAGCAGCTGAAGGTCCGGAGGGAGAGCTCAGCTGTGGGGGTTCCCACTGAGGACTCTGGGGCCTCAACCCCTGGTGGGGCTCCCCAACCCAGAGCACCAGACCTAAGACAGGTGCCCACATAACATCTGGCCCTGAAAAGCAGCCACATTTCTGCCAGGGAGAGATGGCTGGAAATGCAGGCTCCCTCTTCAAGAGCCAACCCACAAAGTTTCGTGTGCAGCCACTCACCTTAGGCTCGGAGGCCAGAGTGGACTGTAGCTGTGTGAGGAGAATCTAGACCAAAGGCACCCCTCTGGATTCCTGTGCCGAGCCATTCCCCCAGACTGCAGAGGCAGACACTGACCTTCCAAGCAGCTTTTGCCTGAGGAGGAAGCAATTGCCCCACCCTGCAAGAAAACCTCTTGCCCTACCCCCCTGGAGTTTCTACAGCCTGAGGCTCATTAAGAGAATCAGGTTTATCAGCCTGCAGGCAGAGGCAGACCTCAGAGTGCTTTGAGTCTTTGCCTGATCTGCTTCTGGACCCAGGCCTTGCAAAAGCAGACTTAGGTGTGCATCTCGGTCCTGTCCAAACACACTCAGCCCCAACAGAGGGGACCTCAAGCTGTGGGTTATTGATAGCTCCAAAGGGGGTGCTCAAGGCCACTCACAAACAGCGTCTGACTTTGGCCTGCACTACAGACCCTCCAAAAGGACAGCTTGTCCAAGCAGGCCAACCTAATATATAGAAACAAATCCAAACAGGCAGCTATTACGGCAAGCTTCAGCTGCTAACTGATCCCAACACAGAACCCTAACACAAAACGTAGCACAAACTTTCACCCTAACACTAACCCTAATCCTGGCCTAAACACTAGCCCTAATCCTAACCTTACCCATAGTCCTAACCCTAGCCCTAAACTTAAGCCACAACCTAGCCCGATCCCTAACCCTAACCTAAACCTAACACTAGCCCTAGCCCTAATCCTAAACCAAACCATACCCCTAACCATAACACTAACCCTAAACATAACCCTAGATATAACACTAACCCTAACCCTAGCCCCAACCCTAACCCTAAACCTAGCCCTGATCCTAAGCCAAACATAACCCTAGCCCTACACTTAACGCTACTCCTAACTCTAAACCTAGCCCTGACCCTAACCCTAATCATAACACTATCCTTACTCCTACCGCTAACACTAGCCCTTACCCTAACCCTAAGCAAAACCCTGACTCTAAACCTAGCCCTAAGCCTAAACAAAACCCTAATAACAATAACCCCAACCCTATCCTAGCCAT
>NC_142102.1:13605814-13625814 GCF_054644295.1 Miniopterus natalensis | reverse complement strand
ACAGGGAGGAGGGCTGCAAGCAGCAAGTCTTCACTGGGGACACTTCAAACACTAGAAAGACTTAAGGATATGAAGAAAAGCAGGTGATGGAAGAAGAAAAGGAAGACAATTAGAAAACATGTCTGTAACCACAGAGGACTCAGAAAAGTGGGGCATGGGCTGCAGTCATAGCCCAGGCACCTCCCCGAAGAGGTGGGAGGTCTCACGATGCTACTGTACTGGAGGACAAATTATAGATACACCTATCGAGGTGCACATTCTTTAAAGGGATTGATGACAACAATGACCCCTAGGAAATAAACCAAGATAATGATATTTCTACTGTGGGGTGAGAGTGGGGAGAGACGGGTCTCAGAATCTCCACCCTCTGCTGCAGGGCAGGAGCTGGCAGGTCCTCAGGGGCACTGCAGAGGGGAGTGCAGGGCTGGCAGCGGCTTCCTTTCATTTTCTGCTCTTTCCTCACTGTCCCATTTTGTTTCATGTGCATATTTTATTTTGACAAAGAGAGGACATGAGAACGATAACCTCGGTGGATTAAAGGTGACGGAGGACTGAGTGGAAGCTATCCTGCCACTCTCCGGGGACCAAACTGGAATGACAGCTAAACTACAGAAAAACCATCCTGAAAAACCAACTGCAACTGAATACGAGCTGGACGGCACCCCCATGACCAAGGAAGAAAAGAGAAGATCGCAGAGACGTGTAGGAAGTGCGGAAGCACGAGAGGGCTGGCTGGGCTCCCACAGGCAGCAACTGAAGGTCCAGAGGGAGATCTCAGCTGTGGGGGGTTCCCACTGAGGACTCTGGGGCCTCAACCCCTGGTGGGGCTCCCCAGCCAAGAGCACCAGACCTGAGACGGATGCCCACATAACATCTGGCCCTGAAAAGCAGCCGCATTTCTGGCAGGGAGAGATGGCTGGAAATACAGGCCCCCTCTTCAAGAGCCAACCCACAAAGTTTGGTGTGCAGCCACTCACCTTGAGCTCCAGCAGAGGGAGGGCAGAGTGGACCGTAGCTGTGTGGGAAGAATCTAGGCCGAAGGCACCCCTCTGGATTCCGGTGCAGAGCCATTCCCCCAGACTACAGAGGCAGACACTGACCTGTCCAGCAGGTTTTGCCTGAGGAGGAAGGAATTGCCCCCACCCTGCTAGAAAACCTCTCGTCCTACCCCCCTGGGGTTTCTAAAGCAGGAGGCTCATTAAGAGAATCAGGTTTATCAGCCTGCAGGCAGAGGCAGACCTCAGAGTGCTTTGAGTCTCTGCCTGATCTGCTTCTCAACCTGGGCCTTGCAAAAGCAGACTTAGGTGTGCATCTCGGTCCTGCCAAAACACACTCAGCCCTGAGAGAGGGGACCTCAAGCTGTAGGTTGCTGATAGCTCCAAACAGGATGCTCAAAGCCACTCACAAACAGCATCTGGCATTGGCCTGCATTAGAGACCCTCCAAAAGGACAGCTTGACCCAGCAGGCCAACCTAATGAATAGAAACTTGCCCAAATAGGCAGCTATTAGGGCAAGCTTCAGCTTCTAACAGACCCCATGCAAAACAGGTCCACTGTCCTAAGGGTTTTACCTGTTCCTTTTTGTTTTATACAAACAAAATTTATTTGAAATGCAGATGTCCAAGGCCTATCTCCAGAAATTCTTCAGCTGAATTTGGAGTAATATCCAAGAATATGCATTTTAAACATGTTTAGATATTTATATCTGGATTACTGCCTGAATTTTACAACTGGCTTCTGTTTTTGTATTTGCTGAGACACAATGACAAGTAAATGGGCTTGAATTTGGAATGTCAAGATGGACCAGATATATTATATTTGAAGTTAATGTAATACTCAACATAAGATTAGTGGTGTACGCCTCTCTCGTTGCTTTCTGTTTGTATAGGGTTAGATATACTTTGTATTTCTCAAGGTACTGCTTCCCATTTTAAGTCTCTTTTTGCACATTAACTCCCTCATATGTGCTGATGTCTATTATGTATTTATTTAACAAACCAATTAAAATCAGTATATTTACTTATTTACTTTATAATCAAACCTCCATTACGCCTCTGACTCAGACACTCCAAAATCCTGAGGCTGTGCGTTCCTATTGCCTCCTTCATAAAGTAGTAAACTCCTACCCTATTACTTAATGAAAAAAGAACTTTCCTACATTGAAAAGGGTTATTGGAAACAAGGGGAGAGATGTACAAAATTATATAGCCACAAAGATGACGCAAGAAATTGAGCCAAGAAAGACTTTTACAAATGGATTTGTGCCCCTTTTTTGTGGCTCTTACATTATGATTATTTTCATAAGTGCTAATGAAAAATCTTCAGGGAGATGATGGCATCTAACAAAGTCATGACTTCAGGGATGCTTGACCTCCTTCCAGTCAAAAGAAGAAAAAGTTGCCTAACATAAAAAATTACAGGTACTAGTTAACTCCTATGCCCAAGTCCAAATTCAGATGTTGAAAACCCATAGCCCTAAATAAAAATTTATTCACTCTCTCTAGTTTTTCAGCATTGTGCCTAGAAGAGGAAGGTAAGAGAAATGGAAACAGGCATCTAGGATGAAAAAATAATGCAAATTGAAGGGAGATATAAAAATTATCAAACGAAGGCTGAGAAATTCAGGAATATAGTCTTAGATATTTATTGTAATCTCCAAAAATTAAAAGAAGATAAATCCAAAGAACAAAAACCACTTTCTATACAGAATTCACATACAAATACCTAATACAGAGCATACAATTTTTACACAATTAACTTCAAGAGAAGTAAAATTTCAAATGTGAATGCACTTTATAGCTTTAAGCCCAGGCAAGAGCTCCTGTGGACACGTGAAGAGTCACGAGATTTGCCGCGCAGTTTTCAGCTGAACATCAGATCGCCACAGGAAAGCAGGGAGCAGCTGCTAGTATTTGCTCAAGAAGAGCTCCACGGTGTCCCCAAGGCGCCCAGGGTGCCCGTCCCGGGGGCTCCAGCGCGCCCTCCCTCCCGGCGGCGGCGACCCGCACAGGACCTCTGGCGGGCGGGGCTCACCGCCCGAGTTACCTGAGGGCGAACTGCGGCTCCCGGGGCGCCCGGGGCCGCCTCCACTCGCGTTCTCGGCGACTTCCTTTTCCCTCAGTCCCGGGTAAATCTCGGCCTCTATGTAACCCGGGGAGGCTCTCAACGGACGGGGCGGGGCCAGTGGCGGCTCAGCCAATCAAGGCCGCTCGCCCGTCTCCACGGCGACCGCGGGGCTCGCTCCCTTCCCAGCTGCTGAGCGTCTCTGCTGAAGGTCGCTTGCGGTTTCTGAACATTGTATAAAAGAATCTAATAAACAAAATAGACTGAAGAAGAAAAAAGATCCAGAGAAACAGAAGCAGGGAACAGTCTGATGAATCTCAGTGGGGAGGCGGGGGTGGGGGAGTGGGTGGGGGGAGATTAATAGAAGACCTTATATGCATAACCTATAGACGCAAGGCAACTGTGTGGTGAAGGACTGGGGGGCGCGGATGCCGGGTGCAGGGGATCCATGGGGAGAAAAGGGGAGGATATATAATACTTTCAACAATAAAAGTAATTTTTTTTAAAAAATGAAGACAGCTCAAATAAAGTCAGACCAGCTACCAAAAGCAAAGGAAGGTCCAGGATCCAGGAGACACTCACACAACTTCACCACATGGGCAGGGAACCAGCAGGCTCAATGGCCCTTTCCTGGATCCTAGCACGGGGTCCGAGTCAAAGGGGTGGTCTTGGGGGAGCATCTTTGGAAGCCTAATGACTGCACCAAGTAATGTTAATCTCAGAAATCATTCAAACCTGTGAAGATATTTTGTGAGTTTATTTTAAATGGCATGCAATGAAATCCATTGGTGATAAATTAGGGAGGCAGGAGAAAGCAAAGCAGGGAAACCTCTGTGATTGGATAAAAGGTACAATGATAGACACATACTTCTTTTACGTAGGTGGTTACAGGATAGTTAACAGTCAACAGTTAACAAGATATCAATAACAATGAGAAAATTCCTGGTCTCTGCCCTATTGCATTGAGGACCTGGAAATTACTTTGTTTTGCAAAGACATGTGTTAGGTGTGCCATCCCAGATGCAAAAGATAACAGGTTAATGTGAAAATTAACCTTTGTCAGTGAAAAATACTGCCTCAGGAAAAGGCTACGAACCATAAGACTCTGATTGCTCAAACCGTATGTCCTCTGGCCACCAGGCCAGTGTCAAGAAACAGCCTGGGAAACGAACAAACCTGAGTTGAGCAATGGGAATGAAAGAGACAAAGTTATGGGATCAGGAGGACTGCTCTCTGACGAGGAGCAGCCCCAAATGGCTTCAATGCCTTTAGTATATAGTAAGTGACAATTGGTAATGAGGTGAGGGTGATACAAAGTATCGCCTTCAAGGCTGCATAAACACTCTTTCAGAGTAAACTCCCTGCCTCCCGTGTGAGCCCAGACCGTGGTAATTTCTTTATCTCCGCTCCTCATGGGAACTTGTGGGGAGGGTTGAGTCCTTGACTTCAAACCCTCAGGTGACATGGACCATGTCCGGACACGTCACCAGCTCCCAACAGTCCCGGGAAAGGGCTGTTTTACTTTCCCTTCTTGTCCAGGACCGGGAGGGTGAGGCAGTGATTCTAGCTAAAAACAGAATGACTAACCGCAAGAGTAAAACTAAAATAACTATGAACACCTGGCAGTGATGAACTGGCACCAAAGGTACGAGGCATGTCTAACCTCCAGTCTCCGCAAGCAGACACTCTCAGGTGACTGACGGTCTCCCTCGTGATGTGCAAGGGCCTCATAGGGACTCTAGAATACAATTGTAACTAGACTTTGGCCCGTCTGGGGAGTGCATATAAGGTTTGGTCGCCCAGCATTTTGGTCCTCAGGGTTGTTTTAGACAGCCTGTGAGAGAAACCGAGGCACGTAAACTGAGCGAGGGTGACCGTCAGGCTTCGCAGCCTCTGAGCACCTCCTCCACAAGCAGCACACTCTGACCCACCACGTTGATCCCCAAGGATTCGGCTCGCAGCCGTGACCCTCGAACCCACACTCTCCTATCACCCATGTGTTGTTACGATTTAATAGGCCTCACCTGCCCAACTGGTCTGTTTAACCTACACTTTCGCTGGTCTCTATGCTCCAGGAACACTGTTGCATTTGTCCCTCAGTTAAAAACTGGACAGGAACCGTTAGACAGGAATCACTTTCTAGGACAGGAAATGGACCCTCCTCTTCTTACCTGTGCCCTAGTGACATTGTAGGGAACATCGCTGGGCTAGCTCTTTATTTTTAATATATTTTTATTGATTTCAAAGAGAGGAAGGGAGAGGAAGAGAGAGCTAGAAACGTCAATGATGAGTCAGTGATCGGCTGCCTCCTGCACACCCCCTGCTGGGGATCAAGCCTGGAACCGGGACATGTGCCCTGACTGGGAATCTAACCTCGATCTCCTGGATCCTAGGTCGATGCTCAACCACAGAGCCACGCTGGCAGGGCTGGGCTAGCTCTTTAAATTGGCAGCTAATAACCTGTATCTGGAGGTGGTGAATGCCCAACTCTTTGCAGGAAAACAATAAAGCCAGTCTTCCTCAACACTGTGGCTTGAAGGACAAGGTTAACTGTGGTCTCTTTCCTCCCTGCATCTTTTCATAGCTATGGAGTTCCCTCTCTCTCCTTCCCTCCTCCCTCTCTCTCTCTCTCTCTCCCTCTCCCTCCCCCTCCCCCCCTCTCTCTCTCTCCCCCTCCCCCCTCCCTCTCCCTCTCTCTCTCCCTCCCTCTCTCTCCCCCTCCCCCTCCCCTCTCCTCTCTCTCTCTCTCCCTCCCTCTCTCTCCCCCTCCCCCTCCCCTCTCCTCTCTCTCTCTCTCCCTCCCTCTCTCTCCCCCTCCCCCTCCCCCTCTCCCTCTCTCTCTCTCTCCCTCCCTCTCTCTCTCCCCCTCCCCCTCCCCCTCTCCCTCTCCCTCTCCCTCTCTCCCTCTCTCTCTGCAGACTGCCACACTGTGCAGGCACGGGTGGAGTATTTAAGAGCCATTAGGCACTCGCCACTCCCACAACAGGATGAGTTGGTCATGGACCACGGAAGTTTGCAGTAGGGACCTCGGTGACTGCAAGACAACATCCATACACCCAGGAACACTGTGAAATCACACAAGGCCCTTCCCCACAGATTTTCCCTGTTAGGTCACTAGTTCCAATGGAGACAGAGTTTTTTGGGTTGTTGTTTTTTAATATGTATCTTTCTTGATTTCAAAGAGAGGAAGGGAGAGGGAGAGATAGAAACATCAAGGATGACAGACAGTCACTGATCGGCTGCCTCCTGCACACCCCTCACTGGGGATCGAGCCTGCAACTCCGGCATGTGCCCTGAACCAGGAATCAAACTGTGATCTCCTGGATCCTAGGTCGACGCTCAACCTCTGAGCCACACCCAGCCAGGCTGGGGAGAGAGATCTTTGCCCTTTGGCTGGAAGGATGTTCTTTTCTTCACTTTCTCTTCCTTCCTTTGTGTCTGTAGTTAAACTCAGATGAACTTCTTTGAGCTTCTTGAAATCCTCAATGCAGCGCTAAGGGTTAAGGGTTGAGAGACCCTAGGCTACAGGTAAGGGTCAAGAAAATTAAGAACAGGGGAAAGAATAGATGGCTGTTCTTTAACGTTCACGTTTCTGTTGGAGTTGCTTTGTGAGGGTCTCAACAGGACATGATGCTGGATAAATGAGAGCCCAAAATATTCTGACTTGGAAAATGAGGGACACTTGGCGGTTTCTAACCTTCCTAGACAAGGCCCACAGGGCTCACCCCCGGGGCCGGAGGTGCTGTCTCTGCCTGGCTGCCCAGCTCACATGCAGGGAGTATGCCCACCCTCCCTGCGACTGGGCATCTGGGGCTGCTGGGAGGTCTGCCCTCAGGGCACGAGGAAAGCTTCACATCCCCTGTCCCCCTGGGCGAAAGGGACCCTGCCCTGCTGTGGTTCTCAGGCCACAGGACTACTGCCCGGACAGTCCAGAGACTAGCAGGGACGCCTCTGACTCTCGGCTGGGAATTTACGTCCTCCGCAGATGGGAGCCAGTCCACAGTGTCTGCAGATACCCCATTGGGGTGACATGCCCCTGGGGGTGAAATGTGACGAGTCCCTCAAGCTTTGGTTTTATCTGTGTGTGTTTTTTTATCTTTATTGTTGAAAGTATTAGAAATGTCCCTTTTTCCCATTTACCCCTCGCGCCCGCTCCCTTCCCCTCTCCAGCCTTCCCCTCACTATGGTCGGTCCCTCACGGGCATGGACACTATGGTCGGTCCCTCACGGGCATAAACACCTGCAAGTTCATTGGTGACTCTTCCCTCCTCCCTCTTCCCTCTGAAACCCGTCGGTCTGACGCTTTATTTCTGAAGCCTTTTTGGACCTGCCTTAGTTAAACATAACTATTACTCACGATGCCACTTCGAGATTTAAAGTTCTCCCAGAGACTCTCCTACTATATTATTTCACCTGTTCTTTGACTATTTGAGCCCCACGCACTGTTCCGTCCACGACTTGTCTGGGGAGGATGTGCTGACAGTCCCCCGGGTGCAGCGCGGCCTTCACCACACACGACCTGGGTACTGTTCATCCTGAAAGGGGGCTGACAAGGGAGGGCGCCCACGGGCCCAAGAGAAAATCCGCGTCCTGAGCACAGTCTGGCGGCAGGAAGGCCCGGGCCGCCCTCAGGACCTGCGGGCGCTCGGCTCTCCCAGCTCCTGCGGCGCCCGCGCCTCACCCACGCGGGGGAAACTAGCGGGAGAAACCGCCCACCGCCGAAGGCTTCTTGACAGGCACTCGCAGGACCCAGTGCAGCCAATCACCGCGCGGTGGGGCGGGTCCTTCCACAGGATGCGAAGACCCGCCCGCCAGACGCCAGACCGGAGCCAAAGATTCTGACCGCAACTGACGGACAGGCTCCATGCTATGCCCCGCCCTTTCAGCTTCTTCTGACCACCCATTGGCCCGCAGGGCCCTGTGATCGCAGCACTGATTGGTGGCTTTGCCTGACGCCTCTATAAGGCGGGAACCTAGCCCCGGGCGCCCTCGCTCCTGAGGGCAGGTAGCACGAGGGGCTCAGAGAGGGCGCTCGGCCAGGGTGGGCAGCGCAGCAGGAGAGCCGGGACACTGACAGGAAAATGGGGGCCTTGCTGTACGAAACCCTTAGCCCGAGGCCTTCGAATTCCAGCCCAAGACCCTAGATGCATCTCCTCCTGAGATGCTCCAAGTCCTCTCAGCATTGAAGGACCCCAAGTCTCCTCACCCAGATAAACACTAAACCCCCCAATGCTCACATCCCCAGACACCCTGAAAACCCCATTCCCCTCAGCCGGGGCACTCTAAATACAGCCCAGAAAGACCAAATCTCCCACAACTCAAACCCTAAATACCCCCATCCTGGGAACTCAATGTCAGGAAGCCTGAAACCCCTTAATGAGAGACCCCAAATCTCCTCACCCTCAGAGGTCCCAAATCCTGTCACCCCGAACATTCTAAATGTCCTTGACCAGAAAAACCCCAGGTCTTGTCCAAGTCTCCTCAGGCTGAGAAGTCCCTGCCCCTTGGAGACTGCGCCTCGTTATGCGCAGATTTTTCTAGAATGTCCAGGTGGAATTCCCTCCATTGTCGCCGGCACAGCCCCTCCTAGCTGTCAGCGCGCCTCCAGCCTCGACCCTCAGGACCTCCAGACCCCAACTTTCCCCTCAGGGCCCCTCAGGACCCCACGGTCACCCCCCAGGCCCCTCACCCACCCCTGACCCGCCTCCCCAGGGCCCCTCAGGGCCCCTCAGACGCCCCGGCTGAGCCCCCCAGGGCCCCTCAGAGGCCCATGAGACAGCGAGGCGGGAGCTGCGGGAGCGAGTCTGCTTCCACCGGCGGGTCTGCATGGCCGCGTCCCCGTCCCAGCCGTGCCCTGGTCGCAGCTGGGTCCCACGTCTTCCCCTCTGGACGCCCTGCCCGACGGGGAGACGGGCTGTCACCCTCTCAGCACCTTCTCGTTCCACAGGCACCTTGGCCTCAGGCTCAGGGACTCGGGGTCGCAGCACCATGAACCCCGACGGGCTCGCAGGGGAGCCCTGAGGAAGAAGGGGGAGAGCGGGGTGGAAACCCAAGGTGGGAGCTGGGGGGCCGCGGGGAGCCGGGGAGCAGGGCTGGGTGCCCCTCTCTGCGCATGGGCAGCGCGGAGGCCGGGAGAGCCCCCCAGGGGTCAGGGCCGGGTCAGGTCACGGCGGGGGCACGAGCGCCAGAGCGGCTCAGGAGCCGGGACGCGACGGGCGGGGCGGGGGGCAGAGCGCTTGGTCCCGGCCCCGCAGAGGCCACAGAGGCCTGGCTGCTCCCCGCGCGAGGCGGAGCGAAGGCCCCGCTGCGAGTTCTCCCGCAGGAGTGAGTTGTCGACGGAATCTGTTATCGTCTCCAGGCCAGAGCCGCTCTCAGAGACATTTCCGTCTACTTCCCCCGGGAAGAGCGGGCACAGGTGGGAGACGGCAGAACGCGGTGCGGGAACGTGAAGAGGAGCCACGAGGGGCTCCCAGCCTAGGGGACGGCGGTGCTGGGCCGGGGGACCCGGGACACGGCGCACGGGGCTGTCTCTCCTCAGGCGCTCTGCCTGCAGCGCCCTCCCGGGTGGGCACCAGTCCCGGGGATGCTGCTCCTGCGTCAGTGCAGGGCTCGCGCTGGCCGCGCAGAGCTCTCAGCACCTGGTTCTGGACTCTCCGTCCCACCCCCTCCCCTCCCCCCTATCGCATCCCATCCCCACCGGCTTGGTGGCCTTTGTTCCTCCTTCAAACTCTTCACTTTCAGGACCAAGGTTTTGTTTCCTTCCAGGTCTCAGAGCCCCTCGACCAGCTGTCATGTGTCACCGCAGGCAGGTCACCAAACCCCAGGCGGAGGACCCTGAGGACTGTGGTGAGGAGAGGACCCCGAGGCAGCAAGGTGAGGGGCCTGGAGAACTCAGAGGTGCCCTCCCGGAATGGACCTGGGTTTAGGTCAGGCTGCATCTCAGGAGTTACCAAGGGAACTGTGTTTGCTTGTTCAGCAAACAAGCAAGATGCAAAACTGTTATACAGTAAGGGGCTATTCATATAAACTCTTTAAATGGGTAAAAGAATTATATGTTTTTATTGTCGACACTATTACAGAGGTCCCCATTCCAATATATAGTTATATATGTTGAAAGCACACCCACGCCTTTCTGCCCCCCCCCCCCTTATTCCCCCACAGCCTACGTCTCCTAAACACTAAAGGACCCCAGGAGGTTTGCATGAGCATCAGCAGCTTGTTCCTGGATAACCCCCTGAACCTGTCTCCAAGGCCCTTTCTCTGTGAATTGACAATGGGCCAAAGCAGCCCCGCCTAGGCTGATTGCTTTCCTATAACAATGAGCCAAGGCAGCCCAGACTAGGCTCTCCTGCTGCTTCTTCTGTCCTAAGCCCTTCCTTGTTTCACTGTGCCCATCTTTAATAAACATACTCTCAAAATAAAAATAAATAGATAGCCCTGGCTGGGTGGGCCAGTCAGTTGGAGCATCCTCCCCTACACCAAAAAGATTGCAGGTTCGATTCTGGGTCAGGGCACAAACCTAGGTTTTGTGTTCGGTCCCCAATAGGGGTGCATGCTGATCAATGTTTCTCATATCAGTGTTTCTCTCTCCCCCTCCTTCCTCTCTCTCTAAAATAAATAAAAACATATCCTTGGTTGAAGATTAAAAAACAATAATAATAGCCCTGACCATTTGCTCAGTGGTTAGAGCATCAGCCATGGACTGAAGGGTCCCAGGTTTGATTCCAGCCAAGGGCAGGTACCTTGCTTCCAGGCTTGATCGCAGGCCCCAGTCAGGGTGCGTGCAGGAGGCAACCAATCAATGTGTCCCTCCCACATAGATGTTTCTCTCTCTCTCCTTTCCACTCTCTCTGAAAAGCAATGGAAATAATATCCCCAGGTGAGGATTAAAAAACAACAATAATAATAGACACAGCGTGGAGGTGCAAGAGGGTATAGGGGGGATAAATGGTGATGGAAACAATAAAAGAAAGAAAGAAGAATAAATAAATATATATTTATAGATAATTAATAAGCATTAAGTATATAAAATACAAAAGTGAGTAAGAACTAACTAATTCAGGACAGCTGTCATCACAGAGGAGGAAGACCTGGCTGCCTATTAGCTTGCATAGGGACATATGAGAAAAATTAATAATCATGGTGATTAAGGGGGTTGGGCTGTGGGCCTGGGTAGAGAGTAGTTCATCACTTAATCAGGCCTTGATGTCTGCCATGGCATCATTCTGTCAACTTTCATGAAAGTGTGGTCAGTAGGGTCGTCCCGCTTTCACGGGTCTGGGGTTTAAACACCTGAAGTCAAGATGTTATCTCTAACTTACCCAAAACTCTGTGTCTATGGCCAACAGCCCTGAGTCTTTGTTCCTAAGACTGTGTGATGCTTACCAGAATCTAATGATTAACAAAGGGGGTGGACAGCCAGTACATGCAAAGGTGGAAGGACAAGAAAGGAATGAGGCAAAGTTGTCACGGTGCCATTGGACTGGACAAGGCCAGTGTGAATCAAGAAGACAGAAAGGAGAAACAGAGTTTGTGAATGGTTATGTGGCTTTTATTACATTTCTGTCATGAATAGGCCAATTTTTTACATAAACGTAATAGATAACTTATAAACATAGGAGGAAGCAGAGATGATGCTGTCTTTTTTTTTTTTTTTTTTTTTTAACATTCTAAAATAAATGATGTCCCCAATAGAATCATAGGCCTTAATGAAACCTCAGAAAACATTTTCCAGTTATCCTTGGACTATCTTTGTATTACTCTCTGATTTAGAATTCTCTGTCTCTCATAAGAATCTCCAGATTTTGGAAAAAATTACCAACCAAAACACTGATTTCTCGTCATCTTTTAGTCAAAGCTTCTTGGGCGACCTTCAGAGTAGAACAGAGTAAATACCAGAAGGTGTGTATTTCCCAAATCCTGTTGACAAGAAAATCTTACTCATGGGTGCAATTCAGGTAAGAGTAGGAAAACGCAGAGAGTATCCTAGGAACCGCTGCCTTCCTCTGCTGATCTCTTCAACACAATGTCCGATATTATCATCTTAATAGTTCATGACAACAGCAACAAGAGTAGCTACCACTCATTTTATTTTCACAATGTTTCAGACTTTAAGAATTCAACATGAATAAACTCACTTAAACCTTACCCCACTCCTATGAGCTAGGTACTATAACGATCACCGTTTCTGATGAGGAAACCAAGGTTTCAGACATATAGAAATGTTTGATTTTTCTGAGATCACAGTATCAGTGGTAGTGCAATATAATCCACAGCCTCTTCTCTAAACCACTTACAAGCTCATTAAACCAGTCATGCTTCTATACATTTTACCCGGTCTTATTCATGTATCACTACATCATTCATCTGACTGGTGATTCCAAACTCAGCTCTTTTCTGCTATGCTTCAGTGAGAGGTGCACTAAGACCCTCTAACTAACAGAAGCTCACTGACGTATAGGCAGTTTGTACAGTGGGTGGTCCCAGATGAAGAAGGGCGCAGGATCCCCAGTATCAGAGCCTCCCACTCTAATAAAAGAAAGCATCTCCCATCCCTGAAAAGCTTCAGGTTTGATGACTGAGGAACAACAAATAAATAATAACGTGACTTAAGGACTTCATCTATGTTACACACTATTCAATAGAAACTTATCCATCTGGAACTGATTTCAAAGGTCCACTCCTGTAGGAGGAAGTACCAGCTTCTTTCTCTGAGCTCTAATTAGGCCACTCTCATCTTGTTTGGAACCATTTGTTCAGCCTGCCTGGCTCTGCATTGTGAGCTCTTTGAGAGGCTGATTCTTCTAGAAGTCCCAGGCTCAGCTCAGGGTCCCTGAGGGTCCCCTGAATGTTTGCTGAATGAATGATTTCATATTTACAAATTAAACTAGAGGAAGGTCAATGAATACTAAAGATAATTAATGTGCAATTTCAAATATGGAGATGGCTGAGGGGTAAACTGATAAGAAGACTGTAATCTCACAGTCAGTATTAAATAGCTCACAAAACACTTTGGTGTGGACATCATTATATTTCATGTTCACTATAACATTAAGAATTAGCATGCGCCCAGCCGGGCATGGCTCAGTGGTTGAGCGTCGACCTAGGATCCAGGCGATCAGGGTTCGATTCCCGGTCAGGGCACATGCCCGGGTTGCAGGCTCGATCAATGACTCTCTCATCATTGATGTTTCTATCTCTCTCTCTCCCTCTCCTTTCCTCTCTGAAATCAATAAAGGTATATTTTAAAAAAGAAAAAGAAAAACAGAATTCGCATGTTATCGATCAGGAAACTGAAGAGAACTAGCTAGTGATACAACCTTACTCAAACATAATTGATGGGAGCCAGCTAAACTAATCACAAATATTCTTTCCAAGATACAACAATTTGCAAATTTCAACACCAATTTCTGTATTGTTTAGATATGTTTCTGCCAACTATTTCTTTTTTCTCTCCCCAATACCCCTCACTTTCACTACTATAGAGAAAACTGAAAGGAAAGAGCCTTAAGGCATGGGTTCCAATCTTGGATTCACTACCCACATGGCCCTTTCTTTTCCCTCTAATATTCATACTTCCCAGGTATTTCCAAGGGTTGTTGAAGTATTGATTAAAGTCATGCATGTAAAATATAAGTCTTAAAGCATTAAGAAATGAATGTTGTCTTTTAACGTGTGACTTTTACATTGCAGGCAATGTCCAGGGCACCATTAAGTAATGATTCCAGTTTGAAGGAATTGTCAGGAACAGCAAATCTGCTGACCACAAGTGGTTCATAGCCGGCCCAGAAACCAGTGTCCCCTCCTGGGGAAGCAAGTACCTCTGGACAGCACTCTAGACCAAAATTGGGTAAGAGAAAATAATTTGGAGGTTTCAGTTCCACTAAGTCCTCTAGAAAGGCTGATGAGTATGGCTTATGTATGTGGGGTAGACTGCAGAGGCCTGGATTGAAGCTGGACTAAGCTGAGACAGAAGGTAGCACTGGAACTTTGGGCAAATCTTATAAACCCTGAGCTCCTGAATGCTCATGTGTAAAGGGAACATAAGGATACATAACTCATATATTGTTTGAGAGCATTACATTATATTTAAAGTAACTGACACATGCAAGTTTTCCAATAAATCCATCTGTGATAATAGCAACCATACTTTCTTGGTGTTGTACGCCCAAGCCTTTACTCAATACCTAACCCATAATGTGCCCTCAATAAATATTTTATGAATGAGTAAAGATTGGGAAAGATTTTCCCTGATAATGGGAAAAATCTAGAAACTAAAATTGAATCCGTCTTTGGTAGTCTTTGTGGAGCCTTAGTCTCTCTTACTTACCAGAGGAAAATACCAAGAGTATATAGAAGAACAGGTAATAATTTTTAAAAAATATATCTTTATTGATTTCAGAGAGAGGAAAGGAGAGGGAGAGAGAGAGAAACATCCATGATGAGAGAGTCATTGATTGGCTGTAGCCCGCAACCTGGGCATGTGCCCTGACCGGGAATCGAACCCTGATCGCCTGGATCCTAGGTCGACGCTCAACTGCTGAGCCACACCTGGCTGGGCAGAACAGGTAATAATTTAATGGGAGGAGATTGTGTGTTTTCTGACAAAACAGGGACCAACACTCCACACCCCACCACCCTCTCTCACCTGCTCTTCTCCAACTTAGAATTCAGGAGGAAGGGGATGGAAGTGAAGATGTACAGCTTACAAGAAAGAAAGGGCCACATGTACCAAGAGGTCAGCGAACACCCAGGACGGCGACTACCTCTGTAAGTGACCCTCACCAAGAAGCATGTTATATCTTGATACAATAATTTCATCTGGTCATTGGGTGCCCAAATCATTCCTTTCCTCTAGTGACCTGGAGTACAGGATTGAGGCTCAATTATGTGAGTGCCTGGGTTCTCTCTGAAACTCTTTACATCCGGGAACATGCACTACACCTTTCCTGATCCCTGTTCCTCTTGCTTCCAGGTTGTGAGAAGTGTCAGAACTTCTTCATTGACAGCTGTGCTGTGCATGGGCCCCCTATATTTGTAAAAGACAGTGCAGTGGACAAGGGGCACCCCAACCACTCAGCCTTCACTCTGCCCCCTGGGTTGAAAATCAGACTGTGAAGCATCCCCGAGGCTGTGCTTGGAGTGTGGAAAGAGGAATCGGATCTGCCGGTGGGTCTGCACTTTGGCCCTTATGAGGGCCAGATCACAGAAGATGAAGATGCAGCCAACAGTGGATACCCCTGTCCTCTGGCTTCACACATCCCTCCTGTGGTTTGGTGGGAACCCACCTTCTACATGCTAGATCATGGGTGGGCATAATATGGTTAGCTCTGTGTACTGAGTGGAGTTTGTATGAACAGGGAGCTCCTGTTTGAGGATCAGACCGTGAGTGGGAGCAAGGTGGTACAGACACAAAGGAGCGGCTCCTCCCTGTGAGACTCCTGCTCTGAGTGGACAAATGGACTCAGACATATAGATTATGAGTCAGAAAAATATCGTGTGGTCACCATCGACAGTTGAATCCCCATGCAGGCTGAAGGAACCCTAGCCCTAACGCTAACAACCCTAAACCTAGCCCTAGCTCTAAACCTAGCCCTCGCCCTCGCCCTCGCCCTCGCCCTCACCCTAGCACTAGCCCATTTCAAAGAATGGATGAATGAATTTGTTAGTCTTTTGCCAATATTTCCCAATCCTTAAGTTTTTAAGAGTGACTGTCCTTATTTTACAATTAGTCTTTATAGGGCCACAGGTGTGACTCCAAAATATCCAAGCCCACCAAATCTTTTTACCTCCCCAAAACCTCCTCAGTTCCTCAGATTCACATAGATAATTGGCTTTATGAAACCCAGTCCTCGGACCTTTCAAATGCAAATACCTGGTCAAAAACTCTTATCTAGATAATCTTTTAAAATACTAAAATAAAATACAAGTTTCTGGGAGGTGAGCCTTTTTGAAAGGAAAGAAAAAGGAAAAGAAAAAGGAGAACCTTAGCAATCTATGTAAATCAATTTAACTTATTTCAACTATTCCTTTTTAAATTTCAAGCTGTTGATTTAATGTCTTATAATTTGTGGGAGGTGTGCTTTTTGAAACGGAGAGTATGTTTGAAATGTGTTCATAAAACTCAATCTAAAGAGTAGTAATTGCTTACTTTAGAGGGGTCACTAAAATCAAAGGTTTTAAAGAGTTACAAATTTTAATTAATTGGGAAGAAAGCGTATGCTTTGGATAACAGAAGGTATAAGGTACGGAAACATATTTTCAAGGGAAAAATAAAGTGAGTTGTTCTAAAGCTGGTTGTTTCAGAATGGGTAAAAAGGTCTGAACTTAATAACACACTCAAAGAATATAAAAAAGACTTAAGGGAAAATAGACAAATTGATAATCGTAATAGATTTAACACTCCTCTCATTCAGGGACAGAGCCTACCTCTTTCAGAACCAACAGACGGCCACTAAAACCTCAATGTGATGTAAGAAACTTCAACAACATGACCCGCAAATGGAGTTCAACATTCACAAATAATCCGCTCTACCCCCAGGTTTGCCTGATCACCTGCGCCCGGGTGTTATTCCCAAGGTGCCCACGAGATGGCAGCATTCAACATGCAGGTGATGCCCTCTACCCGGCCGCTTTTCCTGAGCTCCTGCGCCCGGGTGTTATTCCCAAGGTGCCCAGGAGAGGGCAGCAGAGAAACACGCTTGGAATGTCTCTAAAGTGACCGTGGCCAGGGCGCAGAGGGAGCAGGACAAAGGCGCTACACCCTCTGCGCCCCAAGGATCATGATCTCGGGAACTGAATCTGACCGGGGCCTCCTGGGTGAAACGCGCAGGGAATGCTGTTGGCCGAGGGGCTCCCCAACTCCGTCTCCACTTTCACGGACAGAGGCCGAGGCCCATGAAGGCAGCCAGTCCGCAGCCAGCTCCATCAGGAACCTGGGTGTCCAGCCTCTGGGCCCCAAAGATGCGACGTCAGGCCGGGCACCAAGCAACATCACGTGGGCTAAGACGTCACGTTGGCGTGATATTGTTGGGGGCAGAGATGTGGATCACCCTCTGTTAACCGTGATTGTTAAATGGGGAGGGCACCTCGTAGGAACAGGACCCTCGTTTAATGATGATTCACCGTACTGACTAATAGAGGATTTTCCTACAGACCCCGGGAAACTGCCGGATGTGCTATGGCGCAGCCCACATCGAGCCCACTGAATAAACCTCATTTCAGCCTCAGGACATGTCCCAGTGGCTGCCTGGGCAAGAGGGTTTAAAGATCACTTCCACCGCAAGGAGACGTTAACTAGGCTGCGACAGAGGGGTTGGCGTGTCATTGGCAGCCCGGCAGAATACCGCGGTTGGTTAGAGGGCCCTCCAGACTAGGACAAGGTTGTGGGTTCGATCCCCACCAGGGCACATAGAAGAATCAACCGATGGGTGTGCCTCACGGAAGATGATGCACCGGCTGGGGCCCTAGGACATGGCCTGTGGCCCACAAAGTCCCCCAAGTTACAGGAGCCGCTGTGACCACAATGCCAACCGCATCCTCCCCCACGGTCAGCACCAATGGCTCAGGGCACAGAGGGCGCCCGGGGCGCCGAGGCCACCACCCCCTCCCCAGGGAAGAGGGCCTGCAACCACAGACCTGACAGCTTTACCACCCCGAAGCCCCGCCCTCGATGCTCAGACTGGGCGAGCGCCGTGGAGAAAATGAAATGACTGAGGTGAACGAGGAAATTGCCAGGTAGAAAACTCCTCCCACCTTGAGATGGGAATGACTCTGGAAAAGAAAGGAAAGCATCAACCGGGAAGTTGCGACTCGAAGGCATCCTTGGCCCACCTGGAGACAGACGAAAGCATCCTAATGAGGAGACAGAAGCAGATTCACCGCGGGAAGAACACCATGGCCTATGACCGCAGCATTAGAGTTCCCGAGGACCTTCCAAACATGGCATGAGCCAGAGCCCCCACAGCACTTCTCAGCAGAACCACCCAGGGAACTCAGGAAATCTCCCGTTTTCATCAGGATAAAGCTGTCACTTGTGTTGAATGGACGAATGGCCACACCTGCTTCCCTAGGGCACTGGCCTGGCTCTGAGAGGTGGCTCAGCCCAGGCTTCCCCCTGAAAGCTCAAGGAGCATCCTGGCCCCCCAGAAGGCATCACTGCAAGCCTGGCTGTCAGCCCACTGTGCCTGGAAACCCACACAGCATTACTCAGGCAGGTGCCCTCTGCCTGACTCCCCCTCCCCCCTGAACAACCCTGCTCCCCACTGCACAACCCCCAGCTCCCATTCCATTGACGTCCAGCCTCGAGGCCTCATGTCCTGTGTTCATCTTTGGCTAGCTGATTCACTCCAGGAGTTAGGAAGGAAGCCCACACTACCTCCTAGGAAAGCCTCACCTGGCTGGATGGCAGGGGCTAGAGCTGGGAAAGGTAGAGGGGGCAGGTGTGGAAATTCCTCGCCACACTCCTTGGTTCCCCCTGTCTGCATGCTCCTGGACTGTTGCTCTGGATGCTGCTGGACTGTTGCTCTGGCCCCACACACAGCCAGTCCACAGCACCCAGGATCCCCATGGCCCTCCCAAGGCCCTTTAAGACTACAATCTGGATATGAATCCAGGATCTTTATGCTGCTCAGAAACTCTGACAGCCTTTATCTGGGGAAAGAAAAGGCCAGAAAGAGGCTGCAGGAAAATCCCAGGACAATCTCAGGAAAAGGCCTGAGCACCATCCTTGGGACAGATAGCCTGTCTGCCCTCACGATTCGGGATGTTTGTCTGAGGGAAAAAACACCCTCTTCTTTTTGGGAGATGCTGGCTGGGGACTGTTGTGATTTCCAGAAACAGGTAAGCAAAGGACTTTATTGGCACTGTCTTGGTGGGCATCAGTAAACCAGGTAAGACTCCCCCCGTAGCCTGTGGATAGTGTTGCCTGAGCCACAAGGCGTTGCTGCCTTACCTCTGATGGAAGGCAAATTCTGGAGCCTGCAGTGGGGCCTGTGTCACCAGGAAGCTGCCCGCCTGTGTGCCTGCCTGGCTAACGCCAGTGCCCTGACCCTCCTCCCGGTATGTGCTCTGGGGGTGCTGCTGGGTGGGTCCACGAACCCTGCACACAAGGAATGTCCACAGCCCAATGTTGGGGGGTGGGGCCCGGCTCACATACAGCACAACCAAGGCAGAGCTTGGAATTCTCTTAAAATATAGAATTGTCCAAAGAAAATATTGGAAGGCAGATTTTAAGAAACACCCTCAAAAGCATGTCCAATAACAAAGAAAAGAAGACCTAAGATACAAGGTAACCATTTTGGAAGATTGGTCCAGGATTTCCAACATCCACATCACATCTGTGCTCGAGAGAAACCGGAGAACACGGAGGGAAGAAATTATCAAAGAGTCAGATGACCAAAAAATGCCCAGAGCTTAAAGGAGACCTTGATGTCTTACTTTAACTCAAAGGCTTAGCACCAAAGTGAATTACAAGGTCTCTTAACCTAGGGCTTAAAACTCAAAACAAAACCCTCCTTTTCAGCCTTAGACATTCATGGTGGTTGGAATGTAAAACAAAAGGAGTAACCAATGAACAGACAAAACCAATTCAACTCATAGATCCAGATCCCAGAATGGTGGTTACGGGGAGAAGGGGGCGGGGGAGGGAGAATTGAGTAAAGGGCTCAAAATATTCGGTAACAGCCCAGGTGGGGTGACTCAGTGGTTAAGCGTCAATCTATGAACCAGGTGGTCCCAGTTCCATGCCTGGTCAGGGCAACATGCCTGGGTTTCGGGCTCGATCCCCGGTAGGGGGCGTGAAGGAGGCAGCCCATCAATGACTTTCTCTCATCATTAATGTTTCTCTATCTCCCTCCCTCGATCTCCCTTCTTCTCTGTGAAATCAAAAAAATCATATTACAATACATATTACAATACAAGACAACCTGAGAACAATT
>NC_142102.1:13578314-13600814 GCF_054644295.1 Miniopterus natalensis | reverse complement strand
CCCGCAGCACACAGCCCCCAGTTCCCATTGCACCGACGTCCAGCCTCGAGACCTCACGTCCTGTGTTCATCTTTGGCCAGCTGATTCACTCCAGGAGTTAGGAAGGAAGCCCACACTACCTCCTAGGAAAGCCTCACTTGGCTGGATGGCAGGGGCTTGCTCAGGTCCACAGCAGTCGCAGGGCTGGGAAAGGTAGACAGGGCAGGCGTGGAAATTCTTCGCCACAATCCTCGGTTCCTCCTGTCTGCAGCCTCCTGGACTGTTGTCCTGGCCCCAGGGCCAGTCCACAGCAGCCAGGATACCCACGGCCCTCCCAAGCCCCTTTAAGACTACAATCTCGATATGAATCCAGGATCTTTATGCTGCTCGGAAACTCTGACAGCCTTTATCTGGGGAAAGAAAATGCCAGAAAGAGGCTGCAGGAAAATCCCAGGACAATCTCAGGGAAGAGGCCTGAGCACCATCCAGATGTCCTGTCTGCCCTCATGTTTCTGGATCTTCATTTGTCTGATGGAAAACCACCCTCTTCTTTTTGGGAGATGCTGGCTGGGGAAAGCTGTGGTTTCCAGAAACAGGTAAGCAAAGGGCTTTATGGGCACCAGCTGGGTGGGAGTCTGTAACCAGGTGAGACTCCTCACACAGCCTGTGGATAGTGTTGCCCGAGACACAAGGCTTTGCTGCCTTACCTCTGAGGGAAGACACATTCTGGAGCCTGCAGTAGTGTCTCCAGGAAGCTGCCCGCCTGTGTGCCTGCCTGGCTAACGCCAGTGCCCTGATCCTCCTCCCGGTATGTGCTCTGGGGGTGCTGCTGGGTGGGTCTGCGAATCCTGCACACAAGGAACATCCACAGCCCAATGTGGGGGGATGGGGCCTGGCTCACATGCACCACAACCAAGGCAGAGCCTGGAATTCTCTTAAAATATAGAACTGTCCAAAGAAAATATTGGAAGGCAGAGTTTAAGAAACACCCTCAAAGCATGTCCAATGACCAAAAAAAAGAAGACCTAAGAAACAAGGTAACCATTTTGGAAGATTGGTCCAGCATTTCCAACATCCACATAACATCTGTGCTCAAGAGACACACCTGAGAACATGGAGGGAAGAAATTATCAAAGAGACTATGGAGTAAGATGACCAAAAACTGCCCAGCGCTTAAAGGAGACCTTGATGTCTTACTTTAACTCAAAGGCTTAGCACCAAGGTGAATTAAAAGGTCTCTTACCTAGGACTTAAAACTCAAAACAAAACCCTCCTTTTCAGCTTCAGCCATTCACGGTGGATGGGATATAAAACAAAAAAAGGAACCACTGAACTGACAAAAACAATCCAACTCATAGGTATAGGTCTCACAAGTGTGGTTACCTGAAGAAGGGGGTGGGAGAGGGAGAATTGGGTAAAGGGCTCAAAATATAGGATAACACCCCAGGCGGTGTGGCTCAGGGGTCGAGTGTCAACCCATGAACCAGGAGGTCTGCAGTTCGATGCCCGGTCAGGACACATGCCTGGGTTTTGGACTCGATCCCCAGGAGGGGGTGTGCAGGAGGCAGCCCATCAATAACTTTCTCTCATCACTGATTTTTCTCTCTCGCCCTCCTTCCCTCCCTCCCTCTCTGTGAAATCAATAAAAACACATTAAAATATATATATACAGTCAAAGGTGGCTAAGCATACAACTGAATATACAGATACCAAGTTATGATGAAAAGTACCTGGCAATTACTTGATGTTAGGAACCAAAGTTACCTCCGAAACTTTAATCTCTTAAAAAGCTCCAATAAATGAATTGCAGGTAACCTGCAGAGAAGGAAACGTCCAAGCGACTTGTGACTTATCAAGGACACTGGCTGCCGCAGTGATACGGAGCTTTCAGGTTTCTAGTGGGAAAAGTATTTTAAACTCTGAATTCTGTCCCTGTCAAATCGTTAGTCCAATGTGAGGGCAGATTAAAGACAACCTGAGAACAACTTACGCCCTTTCCTATAAAATTAACTGAAGACGGTCTCCGACATAAGACATGTGTCGGGACAGAGAGGGCGAGACCTGTGACTTGGGACTCCCTGGAGCTGACCCAGGGAAGCTACTGCAGGGGCTGTCGGGAGGATTTCCACACCCCTGGCTCGGGGACACATCCCTGGGATGGGGACAGGGAGGAGGGCTGCAAGCAGCAAGTCTTCACTGGGGACACTTCAAACACTAGAAAGACTTAAGGATATGAAGAAAAGCAGGTGATGGAAGAAGAAAAGGAAGACAATTAGAAAACATGTCTGTAACCACAGAGGACTCAGAAAAGTGGGGCATGGGCTGCAGTCATAGCCCAGGCACCTCCCTGAAGAGGTGGGAGGTCTCACGATGCTACTGTACTGGAGGACAAATTATAGATACACCTATCGAGGTGCACATTCTTTAAAGGGATTGATGACAACAATGACCCCTAGGAAATAAACCAAGATAATGATATTTCTACTGTGGGGTGAGAGTGGGGAGAGACGGGTCTCAGAATCTCCACCCTCTGCTGCAGGGCAGGAGCTGGCAGGTCCTCAGGGGCACTGCAGAGGGGAGTGCAGGGCTGGCAGCGGCTTCCTTTCATTTTCTGCTCTTTCCTCACTGTCCCATTTTGTTTCATGTGCATATTTTATTTTGACAAAGAGAGGACATGAGAACGATAACCTCGGTGGATTAAAGGTGACGGAGGACTGAGTGGAAGCTATCCTGCCACTCTCCCGGGACCAAACTGGAATGACAGCTAAACTACAGAAAAACCATCCTGAAAAACCAACTGCAACTGAATACGAGCTGGACGGCACCCCCATGACCAAGGAAGAAAAGAGAAGATCGCAGAGACGTGTAGGAAGTGCGGAAGCACGAGAGGGCTGGCTGGGCTCCCACAGGCAGCAACTGAAGGTCCAGAGGGAGATCTCAGCTGTGGGGGGTTCCCACTGAGGACTCTGGGGCCTCAACCCCTGGTGGGGCTCCCCAGCCAAGAGCACCAGACCTGAGACGGATGCCCACATAACATCTGGCCCTGAAAAGCAGCCGCATTTCTGGCAGGGAGAGATGGCTGGAAATACAGGCCCCCTCTTCAAGAGCCAACCCACAAAGTTTGGTGTGCAGCCACTCACCTTGAGCTCCAGCAGAGGGAGGGCAGAGTGGACCGTAGCTGTGTGGGAAGAATCTAGGCCGAAGGCACCCCTCTGGATTCCGGTGCAGAGCCATTCCCCCAGACTACAGAGGCAGACACTGACCTGTCCAGCAGGTTTTGCCTGAGGAGGAAGGAATTGCCCCCACCCTGCTAGAAAACCTCTCGTCCTACCCCCCTGGGGTTTCTAAAGCAGGAGGCTCATTAAGAGAATCAGGTTTATCAGCCTGCAGGCAGAGGCAGACCTCAGAGTGCTTTGAGTCTCTGCCTGATCTGCTTCTCAACCTGGGCCTTGCAAAAGCAGACTTAGGTGTGCATCTCGGTCCTGCCAAAACACACTCAGCCCTGAGAGAGGGGACCTCAAGCTGTAGGTTGCTGATAGCTCCAAACAGGATGCTCAAAGCCACTCACAAACAGCATCTGGCATTGGCCTGCATTAGAGACCCTCCAAAAGGACAGCTTGACCCAGCAGGCCAACCTAATGAATAGAAACTTGCCCAAATAGGCAGCTATTAGGGCAAGCTTCAGCTTCTAACAGACCCCATGCAAAACAGGTCCACTGTCCTAAGGGTTTTACCTGTTCCTTTTTGTTTTATACAAACAAAATTTATTTGAAATGCAGATGTCCAAGGCCTATCTCCAGAAATTCTTCAGCTGAATTTGGAGTAATATCCAAGAATATGCATTTTAAACATGTTTAGATATTTATATCTGGATTACTGCCTGAATTTTACAACTGGCTTCTGTTTTTGTATTTGCTGAGACACAATGACAAGTAAATGGGCTTGAATTTGGAATGTCAAGATGGACCAGATATATTATATTTGAAGTTAATGTAATACTCAACATAAGATTAGTGGTGTACGCCTCTCTCGTTGCTTTCTGTTTGTATAGGGTTAGATATACTTTGTATTTCTCAAGGTACTGCTTCCCATTTTAAGTCTCTTTTTGCACATTAACTCCCTCATATGTGCTGATGTCTATTATGTATTTATTTAACAAACCAATTAAAATCAGTATATTTACTTATTTACTTTATAATCAAACCTCCATTACGCCTCTGACTCAGACACTCCAAAATCCTGAGGCTGTGCGTTCCTATTGCCTCCTTCATAAAGTAGTAAACTCCTACCCTATTACTTAATGAAAAAAGAACTTTCCTACATTGAAAAGGGTTATTGGAAACAAGGGGAGAGATGTACAAAATTATATAGCCACAAAGATGACGCAAGAAATTGAGCCAAGAAAGACTTTTACAAATGGATTTGTGCCCCTTTTTTGTGGCTCTTACATTATGATTATTTTCATAAGTGCTAATGAAAAATCTTCAGGGAGATGATGGCATCTAACAAAGTCATGACTTCAGGGATGCTTGACCTCCTTCCAGTCAAAAGAAGAAAAAGTTGCCTAACATAAAAAATTACAGGTACTAGTTAACTCCTATGCCCAAGTCCAAATTCAGATGTTGAAAACCCATAGCCCTAAATAAAAATTTATTCACTCTCTCTAGTTTTTCAGCATTGTGCCTAGAAGAGGAAGGTAAGAGAAATGGAAACAGGCATCTAGGATGAAAAAATAATGCAAATTGAAGGGAGATATAAAAATTATCAAACGAAGGCTGAGAAATTCAGGAATATAGTCTTAGATATTTATTGTAATCTCCAAAAATTAAAAGAAGATAAATCCAAAGAACAAAAACCACTTTCTATACAGAATTCACATACAAATACCTAATACAGCGCATACAATTTTTACACAATTAACTTCAAGAGAAGTAAAATTTCAAATGTGAATGCACTTTATAGCTTTAAGCCCAGGCAAGAGCTCCTGTGGACACGTGAAGAGTCACGAGATTTGCCGCGCAGTTTTCAGCTGAACATCAGATCGCCACAGGAAAGCAGGGAGCAGCTGCTAGTATTTGCTCAAGAAGAGCTCCACGGTGTCCCCAAGGCGCCCAGGGTGCCCGTCCCGGGGGCTCCAGCGCGCCCTCCCTCCCGGCGGCGGCGACCCGCACAGGACCTCTGGCGGGCGGGGCTCACCGCCCGAGTTACCTGAGGGCGAACTGCGGCTCCCGGGGCGCCCGGGGCCGCCTCCACTCGCGTTCTCGGCGACTTCCTTTCCCCTCAGTCCCGGGTAAATCTCGGCCTCTATGTAACCCGGGGAGGCTCTCAACGGACGGGGCGGGGCCAGTGGCGGCTCAGCCAATCAAGGCCGCTCGCCCGTCTCCACGGCGACCGCGGGGCTCGCTCCCTTCCCAGCTGCTGAGCGTCTCTGCTGAAGGTCGCTTGCGGTTTCTGAACATTGTATAAAAGAATCTAATAAACAAAATAGACTGAAGAAGAAAAAAGATCCAGAGAAACAGAAGCAGGGAACAGTCTGATGAATCTCAGTGGGGAGGCGGGGGTGGGGGAGTGGGTGGGGGGAGATTAATAGAAGACCTTATATGCATAACCTATAGACGCAAGGCAACTGTGTGGTGAAGGACTGGGGGGCGCGGATGCCGGGTGCAGGGGATCCATGGGGAGAAAAGGGGAGGATATATAATACTTTCAACAATAAAAGTAATTTTTTTTAAAAAATGAAGACAGCTCAAATAAAGTCAGACCAGCTACCAAAAGCAAAGGAAGGTCCAGGATCCAGGAGACACTCACACAACTTCACCACATGGGCAGGGAACCAGCAGGCTCAATGGCCCTTTCCTGGATCCTAGCACGGGGTCCGAGTCAAAGGGGTGGTCTTGGGGGAGCATCTTTGGAAGCCTAATGACTGCACCAAGTAATGTTAATCTCAGAAATCATTCAAACCTGTGAAGATATTTTGTGAGTTTATTTTAAATGGCATGCAATGAAATCCATTGGTGATAGATTAGGGAGGCAGGAGAAAGCAAAGCAGGGAAACCTCTGTGATTGGATAAAAGGTACAATGATAGACACATACTTCTTTTACGTAGGTGGTTACAGGATAGTTAACAGTCAACAGTTAACAAGATATCAATAACAATGAGAAAATTCCTGGTCTCTGCCCTATTGCATTGAGGACCTGGAAATTACTTTGTTTTGCAAAGACATGTGTTAGGTGTGCCATCCCAGATGCAAAAGATAACAGGTTAATGTGAAAATTAACCTTTGTCAGTGAAAAATACTGCCTCAGGAAAAGGCTACGAACCATAAGACTCTGATTGCTCAAACCGTATGTCCTCTGGCCACCAGGCCAGTGTCAAGAAACAGCCTGGGAAACGAACAAACCTGAGTTGAGCAATGGGAATGAAAGAGACAAAGTTATGGGATCAGGAGGACTGCTCTCTGACGAGGAGCAGCCCCAAATGGCTTCAATGCCTTTAGTATATAGTAAGTGACAATTGGTAATGAGGTGAGGGTGATACAAAGTATCGCCTTCAAGGCTGCATAAACACTCTTTCAGAGTAAACTCCCTGCCTCCCGTGTGAGCCCAGACCGTGGTAATTTCTTTATCTCCGCTCCTCATGGGAACTTGTGGGGAGGGTTGAGTCCTTGACTTCAAACCCTCAGGTGACATGGACCATGTCCGGACACGTCACCAGCTCCCAACAGTCCCGGGAAAGGGCTGTTTTACTTTCCCTTCTTGTCCAGGACCGGGAGGGTGAGGCAGTGATTCTAGCTAAAAACAGAATGACTAACCGCAAGAGTAAAACTAAAATAACTATGAACACCTGGCAGTGATGAACTGGCACCAAAGGTACGAGGCATGTCTTCCCTCCAGTCTCTGCAAGCAGACACTCTCAGGTGACTGACGGTCTCCCTCGTGATGTGCAAGGGCCTCATAGGGACTCTAGAATACAATTGTAACTAGGCTTTGACCCGTCTGGGGAGTGCATATAAGGTTTGGTCGCCCAGCATTTTGGTCCTCAGGGTTGTTTTAGACAGCCTGTGAGAGAAACCGAGGCACGTAAACTGAGCGAGGGTGACCATCAGGCTTCGCAGCCTCTGAGCACCTCCTCCACAAGCAGCACACTCTGACCCACCACGTTGATCCCCAAGGATTCGGCTCGCAGCCGTGACCCTCGAACCCACACTCTCCTATCACCCATGTGTTGTTACGATTTAATAGGCCTCACCTGCCCAACTGGTCTGTTTAACCTACACTCTCGCTGGTCTCTATGCTCCAGGAACACTGTTGCATTTGTCCCTCAGTTAAAAACTGGACAGGAACCGTTAGACAGGAATCACTTTCTAGGACAGGAAATGGACCCTCCTCTTCTTACCTGTGCCCTAGTGACATTGTAGGGAACATCGCTGGGCTAGCTCTTTATTTTTAATATATTTTTATTGATTTCAAAGAGAGGAAGGGAGAGGAAGAGAGAGCTAGAAACGTCAATGATGAGTCAGTGATCGGCTGCCTCCTGCACACCCCCTGCTGGGGATCAAGCCTGGAACCGGGACATGTGCCCTGACTGGGAATCTAACCTCGATCTCCTGGATCCTAGGTCGATGCTCAACCACAGAGCCACGCTGGCAGGGCTGGGCTAGCTCTTTAAATTGGCAGCTAATAACCTGTATCTGGAGGTGGTGAATGCCCAACTCTTTGCAGGAAAACAATAAAGCCAGTCTTCCTCAACACTGTGGCTTGAAGGACAAGGTTAACTGTGGTCTCTTTCCTCCCTGCATCTTTTCATAGCTATGGAGTTCCCTCTCTCTCCTTCCCTCCCTCTCTCTCTCTCTCTCTCCCTCTCCCTCCCCCTCCCCCCCTCTCTCTCCCCTCCCCCTCTCCCTCTCCCTCTCTCTCTCCCTCCCTCTCTCTCCCCCTCCCCCTCCCCTCTCCTCTCTCTCTCTCTCCCTCCCTCTCTCTCCCCCTCCCCCTCCCCTCTCCTCTCTCTCTCTCTCCCTCCCTCTCTCTCCCCCTCCCCCTCCCCTCTCCTCTCTCTCTCTCCCTCCCTCTCTCTCCCCCTCCCCCTCCCCCTCTCCCTCTCTCTCTCTCTCCCTCCCTCTCTCTCCCCCTCCCCCTCCCCCTCTCCCTCTCTCTCTCTCTCCCTCCCTCTCTCTCCCCCTCCCCCTCCCCCTCTCCCTCTCCCTCTCCCTCTCTCCCTCTCTCTCTGCAGACTGCCACACTGTGCAGGCATGGGTGGAGTATTTAAGAGCCATTAGGCACTCGCCACTCCCACAACAGGATGAGTTGGTCATGGACCACGGAAGTTGGCAGTAGGGACCTCGGTGACTGCAAGACAACATCCATACACCCAGGAACACTGTGAAATCACACAAGGCCCTTCCCCACAGATTTTCCCTGTTAGGTCACTAGTTCCAATGGAGACAGAGTTTTTTGGGTTGTTGTTTTTTAATATGTATCTTTCTTGATTTCAAAGAGAGGAAGGGAGAGGGAGAGATAGAAACATCAAGGATGACAGACAGTCACTGATCGGCTGCCTCCTGCACACCCCTCACTGGGGATCGAGCCTGCAACTCCGGCATGTGCCCTGAACCAGGAATCAAACTGTGATCTCCTGGATCCTAGGTCGACGCTCAACCTCTGAGCCACACCCAGCCAGGCTGGGGAGAGAGATCTTTGCCCTTTGGCTGGAAGGATGTTCTTTTCTTCACTTTCTCTTCCTTCCTTTGTGTCTGTAGTTAAACTCAGATGAACTTCTTTGAGCTTCTTGAAATCCTCAATGCAGCGCTAAGGGTTAAGGGTTGAGAGACCCTAGGCTACAGGTAAGGGTCAAGAAAATTAAGAACAGGGGAAAGAATAGATGGCTGTTCTTTAACGTTCACGTTTCTGTTGGAGTTGCTTTGTGAGGGTCTCAACAGGACATGATGCTGGATAAATGAGAGCCCAAAATATTCTGACTTGGAAAATGAGGGACACTTGGCGGTTTCTAACCTTCCTAGACAAGGCCCACAGGGCTCACCCCCGGGGCCGGAGGTGCTGTCTCTGCCTGGCTGCCCAGCTCACATGCAGGGAGTATGCCCACCCTCCCTGCGACTGGGCATCTGGGGCTGCTGGGAGGTCTGCCCTCAGGGCACGAGGAAAGCTTCACATCCCCTGTCCCCCTGGGCGAAAGGGACCCTGCCCTGCTGTGGTTCTCAGGCCACAGGACTACTGCCCGGACAGTCCAGAGACTAGCAGGGAGGCCTCTGACTCTCGGCTGGGAATTTACGTCCTCCGCAGATGGGAGCCAGTCCACAGTGTCTGCAGATACCCCATTGGGGTGACATGCCCCTGGGGGTGAAATGTGACGAGTCCCTCAAGCTTTGGTTTTATCTGTGTGTGTTTTTTTATCTTTATTGTTGAAAGTATTAGAAATGTCCCTTTTTCCCATTTACCCCTCGCGCCCGCTCCCTTCCCCTCTCCAGCCTTCCCCTCACTATGGTCGGTCCCTCACGGGCATGGACACTATGGTCGGTCCCTCACGGGCATAAACACCTGCAAGTTCATTGGTGACTCTTCCCTCCTCCCTCTTCCCTCTGAAACCCGTCGGTCTGACGCTTTATTTCTGACGCCTTTTTGGACCTGCCTTAGTTAAACATAACTATTACTCACGATGCCACTTCGAGATTTAAAGTTCTCCCAGAGACTCTCCTACTATATTATTTCACCTGTTCTTTGACTATTTGAGCCCCACGCACTGTTCCGTCCACGACTTGTCTGGGGAGGATGTGCTGACAGTCCCCCGGGTGCAGCGCGGCCTTCACCACACACGACCTGGGTACTGTTCATCCTGAAAGGGGGCTGACAAGGGAGGGCGCCCACGGGCCCAGGAGAAAGTCCGCGTCCTGAGCACAGTCTGGCGGCAGGAAGGCCCGGGCCGCCCTCAGGACCTGCGGGCGCTCGGCTCTCCCAGCTCCTGCGGCGCCCGCGCCTCACCCACGCGGGGGAAACTCGCGGGAGAAACCGCCCGCCGCCGAAGGCTTCTTGACAGGCACTCGCAGGACCCAGAGCAGCCAATCACCGCGCGGTGGGGCGGGTCCTTCCACAGGATGCGAAGACCCGCCCGCCAGACGCCAGACCCGAGCCAAAGATTCTGACCGCAACTGACTGACAGGCTCCATGCTATGCCCCGCCCTTTCAGCTTCTTCTGACCACCCATTGGCCCGCAGGGCCCTGTGATCGCAGCACTGATTGGTGGCTTTGCCTGACGCCTCTATAAGGCGGGAACCTAGCCCCGGGCGCCCTCGCTCCTCCTGAGGGCAGGTAGCGCGAGGGGCTCAGAGAGGGCGCTCGGCCAGAGTGGGCAGCGCAGCAGGAGAGCCGGGACACTGACAGGAAAATGGGGGCCTTGCTGTACGAAACCCTTAGCCCGAGGCCTTCGAATTCCAGCCCAAGACCCTAGATGCATCTCCTCCTGAGATGCTCCAAGTCCTCTCAGCATTGAAGGACCCCAAGTCTCCTCACCCAGATAAACACTAAACCCCCCAATGCTCACATCCCCAGACACCCTGAAAACCCCATTCCCCTCAGCCGGGGCACTCTAAATACAGCCCAGAAAGACCAAATCTCCCACAACTCAAACCCTAAATACCCCCATCCTGGGAACTCAATGTCAGGAAGCCTGAAACCCCTTAATGAGAGACCCCAAATCTCCTCACCCTCAGAGGTCCCAAATCCTGTCACCCCGAACATTCTAAATGTCCTTGACCAGAAAAACCCCAGGTCTTGTCCAAGTCTCCTCAGGCTGAGAAGTCCCTGCCCCTTGGAGACTGCGCCTCGTTATGCGCAGATTTTTCTAGAATGTCCAGGTGGAATTCCCTCCATTGTCGCCGGCACAGCCCCTCCTAGCTGTCAGCGCGCCTCCAGCCTCGACCCTCAGGACCTCCAGACCCCAACTTTCCCCTCAGGGCCCCTCAGGACCCCACGGTCACCCCCCAGGCCCCTCACCCACCCCTGACCCGCCTCCCCAGGGCCCCTCAGGGCCCCTCAGACGCCCCGGCTGAGCCCCCCAGGGCCCCTCAGAGGCCCATGAGACAGCGAGGCGGGAGCTGCGGGAGCGAGTCTGCTTCCACCGGCGGGTCTGCATGGCCGCGTCCCCGTCCCAGCCGTGCCCTGGTCGCAGCTGGGTCCCACGTCTTCCCCTCTGGACGCCCTGCCCGACGGGGAGACGGGCTGTCACCCTCTCAGCACCTTCTCGTTCCACAGGCACCTTGGCCTCAGGCTCAGGGACTCGGGGTCGCAGCACCATGAACCCCGACGGGCTCGCAGGGGAGCCCTGAGGAAGAAGGGGGAGAGCGGGGTGGAAACCCAAGGTGGGAGCTGGGGGGCCGCGGGGAGCCGGGGAGCAGGGCTGGGTGCCCCTCTCTGCGCATGGGCAGCGCGGAGGCCGGGAGAGCCCCCCAGGGGTCAGGGCCGGGTCAGGTCACGGCGGGGGCACGAGCGCCAGAGCGGCTCAGGAGCCGGGACGCGACGGGCGGGGCGGGGGGCAGAGCGCTTGGTCCCGGCCCCGCAGAGGCCACAGAGGCCTGGCTGCTCCCCGCGCGAGGCGGAGCGAAGGCCCCGCTGCGAGTTCTCCCGCAGGAGTGAGTTGTCGACGGAATCTGTTATCGTCTCCAGGCCAGAGCCGCTCTCAGAGACATTTCCGTCTACTTCCCCCGGGAAGAGCGGGCACAGGTGGGAGACGGCAGAACGCGGTGCGGGAACGTGAAGAGGAGCCACGAGGGGCTCCCAGCCTAGGGGACGGCGGTGCTGGGCCGGGGGACCCGGGACACGGCGCACGGGGCTGTCTCTCCTCAGGCGCTCTGCCTGCAGCGCCCTCCCGGGTGGGCACCAGTCCCGGGGATGCTGCTCCTGCGTCAGTGCAGGGCTCGCGCTGGCCGCGCAGAGCTCTCAGCACCTGGTTCTGGACTCTCCGTCCCACCCCCTCCCCTCCCCCCTATCGCATCCCATCCCCACCGGCTTGGTGGCCTTTGTTCCTCCTTCAAACTCTTCACTTTCAGGACCAAGGTTTTGTTTCCTTCCAGGTCTCAGAGCCCCTCGACCAGCTGTCATGTGTCACCGCAGGCAGGTCACCAAACCCCAGGCGGAGGACCCTGAGGACTGTGGTGAGGAGAGGACCCCGAGGCAGCAAGGTGAGGGGCCTGGAGAACTCAGAGGTGCCCTCCCGGAATGGACCTGGGTTTAGGTCAGGCTGCATCTCAGGAGTTACCAAGGGAACTGTGTTTGCTTGTTCAGCAAACAAGCAAGATGCAAAACTGTTATACAGTAAGGGGCTATTCATATAAACTCTTTAAATGGGTAAAAGAATTATATGTTTTTATTGTCGACACTATTACAGAGGTCCCCATTCCAATATATAGTTATATATGTTGAAAGCACACCCACGCCTTTCTGCCCCCCCCCCCCCCTTATTCCCCCACAGCCTACGTCTCCTAAACACTAAAGGACCCCAGGAGGTTTGCATGAGCATCAGCAGCTTGTTCCTGGATAACCCCCTGAACCTGTCTCCAAGGCCCTTTCTCTGTGAATTGACAATGGGCCAAAGCAGCCCCGCCTAGGCTGATTGCTTTCCTATAACAATGAGCCAAGGCAGCCCAGACTAGGCTCTCCTGCTGCTTCTTCTGTCCTAAGCCCTTCCTTGTTTCACTGTGCCCATCTTTAATAAACATACTCTCAAAATAAAAATAAATAGATAGCCCTGGCTGGGTGGGCCAGTCAGTTGGAGCATCCTCCCCTACACCAAAAAGATTGCAGGTTCGATTCTGGGTCAGGGCACAAACCTAGGTTTTGTGTTCGGTCCCCAATAGGGGTGCATGCTGATCAATGTTTCTCATATCAGTGTTTCTCTCTCTCTCCCCCTCCTTCCTCTCTCTCTAAAATAAATAAAAACATATCCTTGGTTGAAGATTAAAAAACAATAATAATAGCCCTGACCATTTGCTCAGTGGTTAGAGCATCAGCCATGGACTGAAGGGTCCCAGGTTTGATTCCAGCCAAGGGCAGGTACCTTGCTTCCAGGCTTGATCGCAGGCCCCAGTCAGGGTGCGTGCAGGAGGCAACCAATCAATGTGTCCCTCCCACATAGATGTTTCTCTCTCTCTCCTTTCCACTCTCTCTGAAAAGCAATGGAAATAATATCCCCAGGTGAGGATTAAAAAACAACAATAATAATAGACACAGCGTGGAGGTGCAAGAGGGTATAGGGGGGATAAATGGTGATGGAAACAATAAAAGAAAGAAAGAAGAATAAATAAATATATATTTATAGATAATTAATAAGCATTAAGTATATAAAATACAAAAGTGAGTAAGAACTAACTAATTCAGGACAGCTGTCATCACAGAGGAGGAAGACCTGGCTGCCTATTAGCTTGCATAGGGACATATGAGAAAAATTAATAATCATGGTGATTAAGGGGGTTGGGCTGTGGGCCTGGGTAGAGAGTAGTTCATCACTTAATCAGGCCTTGATGTCTGCCATGGCATCATTCTGTCAACTTTCATGAAAGTGTGGTCAGTAGGGTCGTCCCGCTTTCACGGGTCTGGGGTTTAAACACCTGAAGTCAAGATGTTATCTCTAACTTACCCAAAACTCTGTGTCTATGGCCAACAGCCCTGAGTCTTTGTTCCTAAGACTGTGTGATGCTTACCAGAATCTAATGATTAACAAAGGGGGTGGACAGCCAGTACATGCAAAGGTGGAAGGACAAGAAAGGAATGAGGCAAAGTAGTCACGGTGCCATTGGACTGGACAAGGCCAGTGTGAATCAAGAAGACAGAAAGGAGAAACAGAGTTTGTGAATGGTTATGTGGCTTTTATTACATTTCTGTCATGAATAGGCCAATTTTTTACATAAACGTAATAGATAACTTATAAACATAGGAGGAAGCAGAGATGATGCTTTGTCTTTTTTTTTTTTTTTTTTTTTTAACATTCTAAAATAAATGATGTCCCCAATAGAATCATAGGCCTTAATGAAACCTCAGAAAACATTTTCCAGTTATCCTTGGACTATCTTTGTATTACTCTCTGATTTAGAATTCTCTGTCTCTCATAAGAATCTCCAGATTTTGGAAAAAATTACCAACCAAAACACTGATTTCTCGTCATCTTTTAGTCAAAGCTTCTTGGGCGACCTTCAGAGTAGAACAGAGTAAATACCAGAAGGTGTGTATTTCCCAAATCCTGTTGACAAGAAAATCTTACTCATGGGTGCAATTCAGGTAAGAGTAGGAAAACGCAGAGAGTATCCTAGGAACCGCTGCCTTCCTCTGCTGATCTCTTCAACACAATGTCCGATATTATCATCTTAATAGTTCATGACAACAGCAACAAGAGTAGCTACCACTCATTTTATTTTCACAATGTTTCAGACTTTAAGAATTCAACATGAATAAACTCACTTAAACCTTACCCCACTCCTATGAGCTAGGTACTATAACGATCACCGTTTCTGATGAGGAAACCAAGGTTTCAGACATATAGAAATGTTTGATTTTTCTGAGATCACAGTATCAGTGGTAGTGCAATATAATCCACAGCCTCTTCTCTAAACCACTTACAAGCTCATTAAACCAGTCATGCTTCTATACATTTTACCCGGTCTTATTCATGTATCACTACATCATTCATCTGACTGGTGATTCCAAACTCAGCTCTTTTCTGCTATGCTTCAGTGAGAGGTGCACTAAGACCCTCTAACTAACAGAAGCTCACTGACGTATAGGCAGTTTGTACAGTGGGTGGTCCCAGATGAAGAAGGGCGCAGGATCCCCAGTATCAGAGCCTCCCACTCCAATAAAAGAAAGCATCTCCCATCCCTGAAAAGCTTCAGGTTTGATGACTGAGGAACAACAAATAAATAATAACGTGACTTAAGGACTTCATCTATGTTACACACTATTCAATAGAAACTTATCCATCTGGAACTGATTTCAAAGGTCCACTCCTGTAGGAGGAAGTACCAGCTTCTTTCTCTGAGCTCTAATTAGGCCACTCTCATCTTGTTTGGAACCATTTGTTCAGCCTGCCTGGCTCTGCATTGTGAGCTCTTTGAGAGGCTGATTCTTCTAGAAGTCCCAGGCTCAGCTCAGGGTCCCTGAGGGTCCCCTGAATGTTTGCTGAATGAATGATTTCATATTTACAAATTAAACTAGAGGAAGGTCAATGAATACTAAAGATAATTAATGTGCAATTTCAAATATGGAGATGGCTGAGGGGTAAACTGATAAGAAGACTGTAATCTCACAGTCAGTATTAAATAGCTCACAAAACACTTTGGTGTGGACATCATTATATTTCATGTTCACTATAACATTAAGAATTAGCATGCGCCCAGCCGGGCATGGCTCAGTGGTTGAGCGTCGACCTAGGATCCAGGCGATCAGGGTTCGATTCCCGGTCAGGGCACATGCCCGGGTTGCAGGCTCGATCAATGACTCTCTCATCATTGATGTTTCTATCTCTCTCTCTCCCTCTCCTTTCCTCTCTGAAATCAATAAAGGTATATTTTAAAAAAGAAAAAGAAAAAAAGAATTCGCATGTTATCGATCAGGAAACTGAAGAGAACTAGCTAGTGATACAACCTTACTCAAACATAATTGATGGGAGCCAGCTAAACTAATCACAAATATTCTTTCCAAGATACAACAATTTGCAAATTTCAACACCAATTTCTGTATTGTTTAGATATGTTTCTGCCAACTATTTCTTTTTTCTCTCCCCAATACCCCTCACTTTCACTACTATAGAGAAAACTGAAAGGAAAGAGCCTTAAGGCATGGGTTCCAATCTTGGATTCACTACCCACATGGCCCTTTCTTTTCCCTCTAATATTCATACTTCCCAGGTATTTCCAAGGGTTGTTGAAGTATTGATTAAAGTCATGCATGTAAAATATAAGTCTTAAAGCATTAAGAAATGAATGTTGTCTTTTAACGTGTGACTTTTACATTGCAGGCAATGTCCAGGGCACCATTAAGTAATGATTCCAGTTTGAAGGAATTGTCAGGAACAGCAAATCTGCTGACCACAAGTGGTTCATAGCCGGCCCAGAAACCAGTGTCCCCTCCTGGGGAAGCAAGTACCTCTGGACAGCACTCTAGACCAAAATTGGGTAAGAGAAAATAATTTGGAGGTTTCAGTTCCACTAAGTCCTCTAGAAAGGCTGATGAGTATGGCTTATGTATGTGGGGTAGACTGCAGAGGCCTGGATTGAAGCTGGACTAAGCTGAGACAGAAGGTAGCACTGGAACTTTGGGCAAATCTTATAAACCCTGAGCTCCTGAATGCTCATGTGTAAAGGGAACATAAGGATACATAACTCATATATTGTTTGAGAGCATTACATTATATTTAAAGTAACTGACACATGCAAGTTTTCCAATAAATCCATCTGTGATAATAGCAACCATACTTTCTTGGTGTTGTACGCCCAAGCCTTTACTCAATACCTAACCCATAATGTGCCCTCAATAAATATTTTATGAATGAGTAAAGATTGGGAAAGATTTTCCCTGATAATGGGAAAAATCTAGAAACTAAAATTGAATCCGTCTTTGGTAGTCTTTGTGGAGCCTTAGTCTCTCTTACTTACCAGAGGAAAATACCAAGAGTATATAGAAGAACAGGTAATAATTTTTAAAAAATATATCTTTATTGATTTCAGAGAGAGGAAAGGAGAGGGAGAGAGATAGAAACATCCATGATGAGAGAGTCATTGATTGGCTGTAGCCCGCAACCTGGGCATGTGCCCTGACCGGGAATCGAACCCTGATCGCCTGGATCCTAGGTCGACGCTCAACTGCTGAGCCACACCTGGCTGGGCAGAACAGGTAATAATTTAATGGGAGGAGATTGTGTGTTTTCTGACAAAACAGGGACCAACACTCCACACCCCACCACCCTCTCTCACCTGCTCTTCTCCAACTTAGAATTCAGGAGGAAGGGGATGGAAGTGAAGATGTACAGCTTACAAGAAAGAAAGGGCCACATGTACCAAGAGGTCAGCGAACACCCAGGACGGCGACTACCTCTGTAAGTGACCCTCACCAAGAAGCATGTTATATCTTGATACAATAATTTCATCTGGTCATTGGGTGCCCAAATCATTCCTTTCCTCTAGTGACCTGGAGTACAGGATTGAGGCTCAATTATGTGAGTGCCTGGGTTCTCTCTGAAACTCTTTACATCCGGGAACATGCACTACACCTTTCCTGATCCCTGTTCCTCTTGCTTCCAGGTTGTGAGAAGTGTCAGAACTTCTTCATTGACAGCTGTGCTGTGCATGGGCCCCCTATATTTGTAAAAGACAGTGCAGTGGACAAGGGGCACCCCAACCACTCAGCCTTCACTCTGCCCCCTGGGTTGAAAATCAGACTGTGAAGCATCCCCGAGGCTGTGCTTGGAGTGTGGAAAGAGGAATCGGATCTGCCGGTGGGTCTGCACTTTGGCCCTTATGAAGGCCAGATCACAGAAGATGAAGATGCAGCCAACAGTGGATACCCCTGTCCTCTGGCTTCACACATCCCTCCTGTGGTTTGGTGGGAACCCACCTTCTACATGCTAGATCATGGGTGGGCATAATATGGTTAGCTCTGTGTACTGAGTGGAGTTTGTATGAACAGGGAGCTCCTGTTTGAGGATCAGACCGTGAGTGGGAGCAAGGTGGTACAGACACAAAGGAGCGGCTCCTCCCTGTGAGACTCCTGCTCTGAGTGGACAAATGGACTCAGACATATAGATTATGAGTCAGAAAAATATCGTGTGGTCACCATCGACAGTTGAATCCCCATGCAGGCTGAAGGAACCCTAGCCCTAACGCTAACAACCCTAAACCTAGCCCTAGCTCTAAACCTAGCCCTCGCCCTCGCCCTCGCCCTCGCCCTCACCCTAGCACTAGCCCATTTCAAAGAATGGATGAATGAATTTGTTAGTCTTTTGCCAATATTTCCCAATCCTTAAGTTTTTAAGAGTGACTGTCCTTATTTTACAATTAGTCTTTATAGGGCCACAGGTGTGACTCCAAAATATCCAAGCCCACCAAATCTTTTTACCTCCCCAAAACCTCCTCAGTTCCTCAGATTCACATAGATAATTGGCTTTATGAAACCCAGTCCTCGGACCTTTCAAATGCAAATACCTGGTCAAAAACTCTTATCTAGATAATCTTTTAAAATACTAAAATAAAATACAAGTTTCTGGGAGGTGAGCCTTTTTGAAAGGAAAGAAAAAGGAAAAGAAAAAGGAGAACCTTAGCAATCTATGTAAATCAATTTAACTTATTTCAACTATTCCTTTTTAAATTTCAAGCTGTTGATTTAATGTCTTATAATTTGTGGGAGGTGTGCTTTTTGAAACGGAGAGTATGTTTGAAATGTGTTCATAAAACTCAATCTAAAGAGTAGTAATTGCTTACTTTAGAGGGGTCACTAAAATCAAAGGTTTTAAAGAGTTACAAATTTTAATTAATTGGGAAGAAAGCGTATGCTTTGGATAACAGAAGGTATAAGGTACGGAAACATATTTTCAAGGGAAAAATAAAGTGAGTTGTTCTAAAGCTGGTTGTTTCAGAATGGGTAAAAAGGTCTGAACTTAATAACACACTCAAAGAATATAAAAAAGACTTAAGGGAAAATAGACAAATTGATAATCGTAATAGATTTAACACACCTCTCATTCAGGGACAGAGCCTACCTCTTTCAGAACCAACAGACGGCCACTAAAACCTCAATGTGATGTAAGAAACTTCAACAACATGACCCGCAAATGGAGTTCAACATTCACAAATAATCCGCTCTACCCCCAGGTTTGCCTGATCACCTGCGCCCGGGTGTTATTCCCAAGGTGCCCACGAGATGGCAGCATTCAACATGCAGGTGATGCCCTCTACCCGGCCGCTTTTCCTGAGCTCCTGCGCCCGGGTGTTATTCCCAAGGTGCCCAGGAGAGGGAAGCAGAGAAACACGCTTGGAATGTCTCTAAAGTGACCGTGGCCAGGGCGCAGAGGGAGCAGGACAAAGGCGCTACACCCTCTGCGCCCCAAGGATCATGATCTCGGGAACTGAATCTGACCGGGGCCTCCTGGGTGAAACGCGCAGGGAATGCTGTTGGCCGAGGGGCTCCCCAACTCCGTCTCCACTTTCACGGACAGAGGCCGAGGCCCATGAAGGCAGCCAGTCCGCAGCCAGCTCCATCAGGAACCTGGGTGTCCAGCCTCTGGGCCCCAAAGATGCGACGTCAGGCCGGGCACCAAGCAACATCACGTGGGCTAAGACGTCACGTTGGCGTGATATTGTTGGGGGCAGAGATGTGGATCACCCTCTGTTAACCGTGATTGTTAAATGGGGAGGGCACCTCGTAGGAACAGGACCCTCGTTTAATGATGATTCACCGTACTGACTAATAGAGGATTTTCCTACAGACCCCGGGAAACTGCCGGATGTGCTATGGCGCAGCCCACATCGAGCCCACTGAATAAACCTCATTTCAGCCTCAGGACATGTCCCAGTGGCTGCCAGGGCAAGAGGGTTTAAAGATCACTTCCACCGCAAGGAGACGTTAACTAGGCTGCGACAGAGGGGTTGGCGTGTCATTGGCAGCCCGGCAGAATACCGCGGTTGGTTAGAGGGCCCTCCAGACTAGGACAAGGTTGTGGGTTCGATCCCCACCAGGGCACATAGAAGAATCAACCGATGGGTGTGCCTCACGGAAGATGATGCACCGGCTGGGGCCCTAGGACATGGCCTGTGGCCCACAAAGTCCCCCAAGTTACAGGAGCCGCTGTGACCACAATGCCAACCGCATCCTCCCCCACGGTCAGCACCAATGGCTCAGGGCACAGAGGGCGCCCGGGGCGCCGAGGCCACCACCCCCTCCCCAGGGAAGAGGGCCTGCAACCACAGACCTGACAGCTTTACCACCCCGAAGCCCCGCCCTCGATGCTCAGACTGGGCGAGCGCCGTGGAGAAAATGAAATGACTGAGGTGAACGAGGAAATTGCCAGGTAGAAAACTCCTCCCACCTTGAGATGGGAATGACTCTGGAAAAGAAAGGAAAGCATCAACGGGGAAGTTGCGACTCGAAGGCATCCTTGGCCCACCTGGAGACAGACGAAAGCATCCTAATGAGGAGACAGAAGCAGATTCACCGCGGGAAGAACACCATGGCCTATGACCGCAGCATTAGAGTTCCCGAGGACCTTCCAAACATGGCATGGGCCAGAGCCCCCACAGCACTTCTCAGCAGAACCACCCAGGGAACTCAGGAAATCTCCCGTTTTCATCAGGATAAAGCTGTCACTTGTGTTGAATGGACGAATGGCCACACCTGCTTCCCTAGGGCACTGGCCTGGCTCTGAGAGGTGGCTCAGCCCAGGCTTCCCCCTGAAAGCTCAAGGAGCATCCTGGCCCCCCAGAAGGCATCGCTGCAAGCCTGGCTGTCAGCCCACTGTGCCTGGAAACCCACACAGCATTACTCAGGCAGGTGCCCTCTGCCTGACTCCCCCTCCCCCCTGAACAACCCTGCTCCCCACTGCACAACCCCCAGCTCCCATTCCATTGACGTCCAGCCTCGAGGCCTCATGTCCTGTGTTCATCTTTGGCTAGCTGATTCACTCCAGGAGTTAGGAAGGAAGCCCACACTACCTCCTAGGAAAGCCTCACCTGGCTGGATGGCAGGGGCTAGAGCTGGGAAAGGTAGAGGGGGCAGGTGTGGAAATTCCTCGCCACACTCCTTGGTTCCCCCTGTCTGCATGCTCCTGGACTGTTGCTCTGGATGCTGCTGGACTGTTGCTCTGGCCCCACACACAGCCAGTCCACAGCACCCAGGATCCCCATGGCCCTCCCAAGGCCCTTTAAGACTACAATCTGGATATGAATCCAGGATCTTTATGCTGCTCAGAAACTCTGACAGCCTTTATCTGGGGAAAGAAAAGGCCAGAAAGAGGCTGCAGGAAAATCCCAGGACAATCTCAGGAAAAGGCCTGAGCACCATCCTTGGGACAGATATCCTGTCTGCCCTCACGATTCGGGATGTTTGTCTGAGGGAAAAAACACCCTCTTCTTTTTGGGAGATGCTGGCTGGGGACTGTTGTGATTTCCAGAAACAGGTAAGCAAAGGACTTTATTGGCACTGTCTTGGTGGGCATCAGTAAACCAGGTAAGACTCCCCCCGTAGCCTGTGGATAGTGTTGCCTGAGCCACAAGGCGTTGCTGCCTTACCTCTGATGGAAGGCAAATTCTGGAGCCTGCAGTGGGGGCTGTGTCACCAGGAAGCTGCCCGCCTGTGTGCCTGCCTGGCTAACGCCAGTGCCCTGACCCTCCTCCCGGTATGTGCTCTGGGGGTGCTGCTGGGTGGGTCCGCGAACCCTGCACACAAGGAATGTCCACAGCCCAATGTTGGGGGGTGGGGCCCGGCTCACATACAGCACAACCAAGGCAGAGCTTGGAATTCTCTTAAAATATAGAATTGTCCAAAGAAAATATTGGAAGGCAGATTTTAAGAAACACCCTCAAAAGCATGTCCAATAACAAAGAAAAGAAGACCTAAGATACAAGGTAACCATTTTGGAAGATTGGTCCAGGATTTCCAACATCCACATCACATCTGTGCTCGAGAGAAACCGGAGAACACGGAGGGAAGAAATTATCAAAGAGTCAGATGACCAAAAAATGCCCAGAGCTTAAAGGAGACCTTGATGTCTTACTTTAACTCAAAGGCTTAGCACCAAAGTGAATTACAAGGTCTCTTAACCTAGGGCTTAAAACTCAAAACAAAACCCTCCTTTTCAGCCTTAGACATTCATGGTGGTTGGAATGTAAAACAAAAGGAGTAACCAATGAACAGACAAAACCAATTCAACTCATAGATCCAGATCCCAGAATGGTGGTTACGGGGAGAAGGGGGCGGGGGAGGGAGAATTGAGTAAAGGGCTCAAAATATTCGGTAACAGCCCAGGTGGGGTGACTCAGTGGTTAAGCGTCAATCTATGAACCAGGTGGTCCCAGTTCCATGCCTGGTCAGGGCAACATGCCTGGGTTTCGGGCTCGATCCCCGGTAGGGGGCGTGAAGGAGGCAGCCCATCAATGACTTTCTCTCATCATTAATGTTTCTCTATCTCCCTCCCTCGATCTCCCTTCTTCTCTGTGAAATCAAAAAAATCATATTACAATACATATTACAATACAAGACAACCTGAGAACAATTTATCAGGAAATTTATTTTTCACTCACCCTTTACTGTAAAATTAACTGAACATGGTCTCCAACATAAGACATGTGTCAGGAAAGAGAGGGGAAGACCTATGACTTGGGACACCCTGGAGCCGACCCAGGGAAGCTACTGCAGGGGCTGTCGGGAGGACGGCCTCACCCCTGGCTCGGGGACACATCCCTGGGATGGGGACAGGGAGGAGGGCTGCAAGCAGCAAGTCTTCACTGGGGACACTTCAAACACTAGGAAGACTA